>NC_081410.1:164762327-165062327 GCF_030272615.1 Cryptomeria japonica
TATATCTCCTAATTAGTTAAGTATAACAACAAAATGAGCAAACATGAAAGTACATAATCTACCGCCAACTACATTAATTAACAAAATAAACAAAGTTTTTAAGTATAAAAAGTATTTAAAATATCATAAAAAAGCACTCATCAGCACTCACCATGGTTATATGAGTGACCAAGAACTAAGTGCTTGGGTTATTTGTGGTCCCCCTTTGGCTCTCAAATGCCTAAATTGGGCCTTTTTACAAACTAAGATAAGTTTTGATCCAAGAGGCAAAAAATTTCAAATGTGATATTGTTGGAAAGCTAATTCAGCTAGCTTCGCAATGGTTGAATTTATTTCTTATTATTTTGTTGTTTGATAGTATTTATTGTAAATTGAAGTAAAGATTCCATTTTGGACTTTCAAGGTCATAACTTTTTACCAGTTTGTTCAATTTGGTGATTCTAGCGACGTTTGAAAGGTGATCACAAGCTCTATCATTTTGTCTACACACTTTTTCTAGATTAAGCCCTAAGTATTATTTATAGAGTTTTTACAATTTGTGGCATCTACTTGATTACTTGGACATACTATATCTTGGAGAAGTTCTATTTGTTGGGGGCCATAATTTTTAGTTGTACATTATATCTTGGAGTTCAAATTAGTTTCTATAAGATATTTTGGTATTTTTGTGTTTGTGGCTCTGTAGTGTTGTAAATTATCACCAGGCCAATTTACACCTCATGTTTGTGCCCCTACTTTAGTGCATCTCCCCCTCATGTCCTATCTGGGTTTGTTCAGTTCCTTAACTCCAATTTTGATGCCTCATACACCTACCAAATGATTCCCTGGAGATGTGTCCTCCTCTTTGGACCCTAATTTTATTCCTTGATTGAGGACTAGGGCAGTGGTGCCTTGGTCTTGGACCAGAGTGCCCAACGACCTGGTCCCCCTCAATGGGGCCCAATTTTCAAGGGAACGGTGTGACCTATCACCCCAATGGGAAATGAATTCGATGGCTCTATGTGCCCGTTGGAGGCCGACCTCATTGGTAAATTGACCAAGCTCCTCATATATAAAGACATTAATTTCATCCTAAGCATATAAGACTCCAAGCGTTCAACCTAAAGCATTCAAGCATTGAAGTGTTCATCATCAATCATTTCTAGAGATCTTCAAGGCTACATTTCCTTCATTCAACCATTGTGGAGCAAATTACATCATTCATATGCAAGTGTGTGTGTGTGTGTGATTAGGGTTTTGCCATGTTCATGCCATTTCATATAATATATGTGATTACATTCAAGATGTAAAATATCATTATCAATCATTACAGATCTGAGGTATATCCTTCTATTATTTATTTTAGTATTTACAATATTTCATTCAAGGTTAATTCCTAAACCGGGATTTGACTTTGGCAAACCCCTATTCCCAACCTATTTCGCTTCCCTAGTGTGGGTAGGAATAGGTACAAAGCTACAATCTTCATAATAAGCTTTATTTACATTGACGAATTGATCCCCCATTAGAGTGCAAAAATTGCAGAGGACCAGAGCGACCACCACACCGGCCCCGACAAATTAGGAGCTCCTTCTAGGAACAAGTTCAAATCCTCTTACAATCTTCAGATCCAAGTTCGTGGCTCAATCTGACAACTGTAGCTCACTGTACACATAATTGCATCAATTTAAATATATTTATCCTAATTTCAACATCTTCAACAAATCAATTCAACTCAAGGGAAAGAAGAGGCACACTTAGACCCCCTAGAATTAGATCAAAATCTAGATCCATTAGGTTTAGATCTATCTAATTCTTATATTTCCCTAATGTAATGGTCCCCAAGTAAAAATTAGTGGTTTTCATACATTCAAAGGTGGAAACCCTAATTTTTCACCTATTACAGGCTCTAATGGTTGATTCCTAATTTGAGGTTCTTACTCCTCATAACTATCATACACGGAAAGTCAAGATGCAAAGATTGTTTTGGTCTACAGGATTATGATTTACCTTTAATGAGGAACAACCTACCTTCACGAAGGAGTATGAGAAGTTTGCACATAGGAGCAAATGTGATGAGGTGATGGGCTTGATTGCAATGCATGTTTCAGATTTTTTTTTTTTCACATTAAGGAGTCCACTACACCTAGATAGGTATAGGATAAATATAAGGACCTATTTGGTTCATTTAGTGATGTGAGAGATTTACAACTAGAAGCAAAATTGACATCTCTTTCTACTGATTCATTTCCTACTATTGAGGATTATTTGGTTAAGTTCAATTCTTTGAGATCTCAATTAGCGAGTTGTGGGAAATATAAAACTGATGAGGAATGCATATTTTTTATTTTGTCTAAATTAAAATTTATTTTTTCATATTTCTCTACTTCCTTTTACTCAACTATGGATGGGTTAGGTTATTTATTTGTCATGCCTTTGTTTGAGACATTTTGTAGAGATTGACTAAGGAACAATCTAAACTTAGTCAGAATGATGTCATGCACCTAAGTCTCATGCATTGAAAGCTACATTGCCTAAGGGAAAAAGAAAGAGAAATAACAAGCCCAAGACAGAATCTAGTGAGACTTCCACCACCTCTTCTACAGAGGTTCAATCCAAGAAGGAAAAACCTAAGTATACCTTTTGTAAAGGGATTGAGCATAACGAACAAGTTTGTTATAAGAAGGAAAATCATGAGTTGAAACAACTTCTCAAGGAGCATCTTATGTACATTCCTTCTTCATCTTCTATTTCACAATTCTCTTCTACCAGTCATGAGGGATTTACACACATTAGAGAAGCGGGACTTGCTAATGGAGATCAGAAACAACAAGGTCATGCATTAATCACCACTCATGATAATATAGATGTTGATTGCATATATGGATTATGGATCCTTGTAGAGGTTTAATTTTTCCCTCTTGTAGGTTTTCACATGGTATAGCTCATGTTATAATGTGGCTTGTCTATTTGATCTATGCATTGGGTTATTTTGTAATCTTGTATGCATGATTTTCTTTCATGAGGTTATGTAGGAAATGGATTAAACATAATGGGCATTATGCATTATTTCTAAAAATCAAATATATTTTTCTCCATTTTATCTTCTTTTTCAACTTTTTATGTTCTACTAACCTATCTTTTTATTGAAATTCAATCTTTTGGTTCATATTTCCGTTTCTATATTTTTCTTTATTTATAGGAAACTCTCTAACATTCAATTTCTATGCAATTTCATGGGTTTTCCAGTAGATCAACATTTCCACTTATAGATAAGCACTTCTATGGATTAGTGCTTTTGACTTGTCAATTCACTCCCATGTACTTATGGTATAATCATTTATTTTTCACTCTTTTTTTATTTTAGCATTTTTGTATTTCTTTTAGCACATACACTAAACATTTAATACATTTATTATTTATTATTTATTTCAAGTGCTATATATTGTCATGCTTGTTTTAATTTTCTAACTCATTGATGTTGGCCACTTCTATAGCCAAGCCCCTATTTTTGTAGCCTATAATTATTTGTCAAAGATAAAAAATCATAAACTACAAACATCTTGTTTGCATCTTACATTTTTTGAAGATGTTATTTTAAGGAAAATTAACCATTATATGTTATTATTGTGTGTCCCTCTTGAGTGTATGCACTTGAGCCTCATTCCTCGGGGTGCTCTTAGAGATCAAAATCTTATTTTGGTTTATTTCCTTTATATCATTATTATCCCAAAGAACCCAACATGTGTATTTTCTTTCCTTGCACTTTGTGCAATCTTGGGTGACAAAAAACTCTTGGATCATTCATTTTACAAGGGACTACCTAGCTAGGATTTCATCACCCTATGGATGATCCCAATTCTCATATTCTATTATAGTATAAAGAGTGAGAAGTGAATTAAAAGACATCACTCTTGGAAGTAGAATTTTATTAATATTGGCTATGCCACCAAGAATTTTATACCTTGGGGAAGTGAAGGTGAAGAGTTGGTTACTATCTCTTCCTAACTATTAGGCATTATTACCTTTCATCTACATATTACCCCATATACCCTTTTGGTATTTGGAGGACTCCCTAGCAACCCTATTTATCCTAGTTTAAGACATTTTGATCATTTTCTAGTGTGGTGCAAGGGATGTGTATCATATCTTGTAGCTACACGCAATGTACCTCCATGCAATGAGATAAAGATTACAAAGGTAAAGCCTTTTGGCCATCTTTGATAAGGGAATTCATATGTACACAAATTTCCCTAGCTATCCTTTAATGGGTAGATGATATCAGTAAATTAATAATTACTATATACGCCCATATTAGCTAACACACCCACTTGAACAACTTAAGATTGTACAAGTGTTTGGCATATATTTTTATGCAAAACCAATGCTATCTGTCATTCCAAATCCCCCTCAATCAAAATTGTTTGTTTGGTACAATTTTAATTCCATCCCTTAGTCAAGAAAACAAACATTCAATCAACCATCAATATTTTCTTCTAAATACCTTATTCATCTTTCCAATCCAATCCTTCATTTTTCCAAAGCACCCCACATATCCCCAATTTAATATTACATTCAAAAATCATATCTATATCCCATTTAAATCCCTCTTTCCCTTTCATCTTTCCAAACTAGTGCATCTACCTTAACCTTCAACACCTACACAATCTAGTGCTTACATAATTTAGTGCTTCATAGTTCAACACTTGCATACTTTAGAACTTCTACAATTCAACACTTATGCATTTGAATGCCTAGTTTTATGTTTTATTCATTTATTCTTCCACATCCTAATCCAAACTATACAATTTTAATATAAATATAATTTCATCCTTCATCCTCATTTTATCCTTAAAACCCATTTTCTAGTCCCTAATCCATTTGTTCTCTATCATCTTAATTTTCATCTCCCTCTGACATTAAAATTCAACTTTCTCAACCAACCTTTCATCCATTATTATATTATTCTAATCTCAATCCTTGTCCAACAACTATTCCTAAAGTCTCCTATTCCAAACATTTCTCCTACAATAAAATATAACCTTCTCATATTCTATTCTAATACCATTTTTAATCAAACCTTTCCATCCAATCCAATTTTAAATGTAACTTCATATAAATCTCAATCAATTATCCATCAATATATAGTTTACTAATCAAATCACAAACTAAATACCCATCCTTAATCTAATCAAACTTCATCTTCTAAATCCTACATCAAATATATTATAATCCAATTCTCAAGTCACCTTGATCCTTCATCCATTCTAACTATATTATTTAAACCTTGATCTTAATCTAACCCTAACTCTGAGTTTTTAATAAATAAATCCCATATCCATATTGTACAACCCTTCTTCATCTAACTTCTTATAATCCTCTTTCTTCCTCCCCAATCCCATCCAACCTTATGTCTTCATTTCACACATCCCTACCAATCATTGATGATGATGAGGTTAGTATTATTGACCAACCCAAATATAATCCCTATGATGATAATTAGAGTCTCGTTTATCAAGATGAGCTATCCCCATACACTAACCCTCAAACCCAAGCATCAATTAGTCACACCTTCAAATTCCATGATCTATTCTATTGCTTCCTTGTGTCCCACTTCAACAATGATAAAGTGTGATGATAAATACCTCCTTGGTATTGGTGTCAAACTTTCATCCTCCCCATCTCTTTTAAATTCATATTGATCATCCTTCCCCTTCCTTTGACAAGGGAAGTCAACCCTTTATTTAAAATTCACCACTAACCCTATCCACATCTTGAATCCCCATCTCCAAATCCTCATCATCTCTTCCATCCATTTTGGACCCCTATATCCTAAAATCCACTTCAACCCCTCCTAAATCTCAAAATTTAAAATCCACCTCTTCTCCACAAGTCTACCACCTTTTAAGGTGTGTGCCAATGTTTATCTTAAAAACATTACCATCCACCTATCCACAAGTCTTCCAACACCCCATCCATTATCCAATATTAATTCTCCATCACAAGCATTTAATCCAAGTCTTCATATAGATATTTATCCTTTTCCACCTCTTCATCCATTTATCCCTCTTACCAACATCTATGAGGATACCTCCAATTGTTATTGTCCATTGTATAACATCTTGAAGAGATACCATCCATGCAACTATATGATTGATTCCTTAATTCATCTCCCTATCATACATTCACTATCTTCCAAATCCACTTATCCGTGTATTCCTATCATCATGCCTCTTCATCCATACCATTTCTGAAAAAAGAACAAAAAGAACAAAAAGGAAAAAAAGTAAAGATAAATAATTTGTCCAATGGTGAAAACCGCATCTTATGGCACCTTGGGAAAGTAGGTCATGATGAAAAAATGATAAATAGGCATCAAGTGCAATCCATATCCTTTGGCACTCTACACTTGGGGTCAATATTCATCCACGCTATCCTACCTACCCATCTTATGCACATCCTCCAATATCCTTCATCCCCTATCCCTTATCCTATTTCCTTCCCTCCATCCTGACTGGTCTCTATTATGTACAGAAGATTGGTGCAAACAACTCAATGCACTCTCTCAATTGGGAAACTAATCTCATTTGTATTAACCTAAAGTCCTAGTAGAGGATCATTTAATTATTGACTAGGGATGCATATACTTGGATGATGTTGGCACTATATGTACAAAAAATGACCCTTAGTTTGTTTATTAGTTGCGTAAATGGAACTACAAACTAATGAAAGCATAAATAATATTGGATGGAAATTCTATTTGTACAACAATGGTTGTGGGTAACTTCGTAAGTTGAATCGACAATGGTTGTGAGTAAACAACGTAATGACTTGGTTGTGCAGCTTGGACTATAATTATCAACTATGTCAACAGATTATATAACAAATTATATAAATTGAATAAACCATAGTGCATAAAAAAAAAGTAATAACAATCTAACTAGAATGCATTAAATAAATTAAACTAATCTAAGATAGAATTACACTACCTCAAGTGGCCCTTTCTTGAGAAGATGTAACCTCAAATCACAAACAACCCTTTAACTCAAAATATTGCTAATCATCCACTTTATTCATATTGATAAATGCATAACATTTGTAATAGTAGTAAAAAAATAAGTTGAAAATATAATCTAGATTACATATGCATGTGGTTAAGAAGATCCTAAATTCAGGCAAAACTAGACTTAAATAAATAGTCTATGACAGTGGAGAAATTATCTTACTAATCATATTGAGAACATGTGTCTATCCTCCCTATTACTAAGGACGACTTATTCCAAAGAGATTGAAATAACAACTATCCCTAGCACGAGTCTCAATCCAAATTAGACTCTTTATTCAAAATGGTAACAACAAGACAAGAATGTGCAAGAATTCATGCATGTGGATTTATGAAGCACAGTTCCATCATCCCATAGATTCCTGCAATTCTTTGTGCATTTATTTAGAAAGATTAAGTCAGCACAACTTTTTTATAGTCACATTCTGGTTGATAACCCTCTAATTTCTATCTTGCAAACAACGAGGCACATGTTTCTTCAGCTGCAAGTTCACTGCAAATCCTTAAGCTACATGTTAATTTATCAAGACAAGCATTTATCCGCATTAACATCATTTATAACTCATTGAAAATATATCAAACATAGAAATTATCATATATATCATTAACTAGGTAAAAGTATGGTTCAAGATATATTTTAAAACACATAAAAGTTTGATAAAAGTAGTGGTAAATCAAGCGAAATAGTGGCAATTATAGGACTTATAGGACTCATCACCCACCCCCCCCCCCCCCTCCTCGACAACTATACATTTGCTTGTACTCAAGCAAACTAGGGTTCAAGGTTATAACCTACGACATCAAGCCTATGATTTATGGACTTAGTGACACTTGTACCTTGATGCATATAAAAACTTGTCTTATGTGATCCGCTCCCACCATTCTCTTTCTTTGACCAAATCCACCACCTTCCTCCCCTGACTAGCGTGGAACTGGGTATAGGAGGAGAGGAAGATGAAACATAAGTTGAAGCCATGATTCTTTAGTGTCTTTCAAGGCTTTGATGTACCTTCTTACACTAAAGTCCAAGGCAATATAGTTATAAATGGAGTGTGGTTCCCTTCTCTTAAGCTCAGGGGTCAGTTCTCCCCATTTGTTTGGATAGTGTGTCATTGTGCCATTAAAATTTTGAGCTTGTTTGTAAGGACCTCTATATTATTAAAATAACCAAATACATAAATTATGCATAATTAGTCATTAATTAAAGACAACTTGTTCAATTACATTGAATAGATACAATAAGTTACAATTCGACACAAATTTAAATACATAAGCCAAGAGATTTGCAAATCATAAGAAAATTACTTTAGTTACAAGAGACCATAAGGTAAATTTACAATTAATATATGAAACAAAGATGAATATCATCTTGATAGGGACTCCTAACATCTATCTCCCACGCTTACATTACGGGCGAGAATATTGTTAGAGAGCTTTACCGCCCTATTGTGAAGCATTTACACTTCCCCAGAGTTCTTCCTGACACAAAAAATTGTCGACCCTGCACGAGAAACTCTAGTGACTCAAAACTGGAAGGGGATGAAATCTGGTGCAACATGAAAATATCTAACAAGCATATCACCTATGACTATGCAGTCCTATTTCCATGATATGGCGGGAGGTAAGAAAATAATAAACATGCATCATATTGATTAAAATACTTTGGTCAACGATTTATGCCAAGTACTGATAGGTAAATCAGGTTTCGAGTTTTACCCTCCATTGTTGTTCCATATTTGGCACCCGTCCAATACACACATGACATACACAAAAACATGCATATAGAAGCTCACACAACATAAATACGCATATAAAAAAATACAAGTACTTATGACACAAAAATCTAGGCATATACTCAAGTCTACATAAGCACTCTTATGCTTTAATATGAATCTATCTATGCATATCTTCTTGCCTACTCAATAGAGTTTGAATAAAACTCCAATCATGAGTATTTTAAATTATACACATACTCACATAAATCACACATTAACACAATAATGTACACAAAAGATCATAAGCCACACCTAAGCATAGAAGCATTATAAGAGCAACTAAGTGCATAGAAGTGCATATACGGGCTTATACAAGCCTCATGGGCATTCAAGGGAAAACAAGAACGCATAAGAACTTACAAAAAGTGCCTAAGGCTTAAAAGCTTCAATATGTACATATCCATGCACCCATCTAACAAGGTTTAATAAAACTTCAATCACAGTTGTGGTAAAATACACTTACCCAATCAAGAATTCAATGTATGAAATATATGTTATTCTCCTTATAATAAATATATCCAAAACCTTAGTTATTAAGATCTTCAAAGCTATGATTGATTAGCGTTCACGTGTCTATGATTGAGATGATAAGTTAAATAAGATGGTCCATTTTTTATTGTATAAAATCATATATGATATTTCATGGAATATTGTTATTTGGGATAAGCGATCAAACATGTTTATCCAACATGATTTTGTAGAGGTCAACACTACATAAGACAATGATATCTTTACTCTTCTATTCTCTATAGTTCCTTGTCTAATGACTCTACACCATAGCCTAGAGACCTAGGAATATGCGATAAGGTAACCTTTGTGGAATTTCAAGTAATCAACCATAATTAAGACAAGAAAATATAACCTCAATTTCAAGAGATCCTAAGGTATACAATGTTGTTATATTGGAAATTGCCCATATATATAGACCATCTAATTTTTTGTCATCAATTACAGAAATTACTCCTTTAAACCTTCCTCAAAATTAAGACACTTATAATAATGTTTGTTTGCTTCATATTAAGATATCATTCTATAAGGATTTTAGTAAAAACAAGGTTTATTCTCGTTTAATGAAAAATTATAATGATCCAAATTGTATATTTAAAGATTACCAACTTATTCAGAACGAAAATTGCTATGATATTAAAATATATAAACAAGTATATATGTAAACCCATTTAATCAATTAAATATAATAGCATCTAATTTATAAGTTTTAGATAACATGCAACATATGGGGTATCAAAATTATGTATGTGTGCATTGAGATTACCCCAAAGGTAGCAGTGTTCTACTGTCCTTAGATCTTCATAAATGACTAGATCATTAACTAATGCCATTCCTTTGCAAAATAAGGTAACAATGAAATATTATTCATTATTAGATTTAATATCAAAATATAGCCATGCTACAATTACATCCCATTAGTAAATTATATAATTGTGAATAAAAATTAAAAAATCTAATTCTAATTTACAAATTTACTATCTCATATGAATTAAGCTAATTATATAATCTAAAATTTTATTATTTAAAAAAATATTACCATACTAATACTTGTTAACATATAAATAGACTACTCTTACCATATAATATATATAAAAATCAAAAAGATAAAAATAAGAACCTTTTTCTTACTATACCTAATTAAATAAGCTCTTTACTTTTTTAAAGTCTTTAATAAGCTAAGACGTACGTGGCTTTCTAAGTCTTTAATAATAAACCATTATAATACCTAAAGTTTCTTTTGAATTATATTATACTTCTTACTTTTTAGAGATTTTAATAATTACATCGGGAGGCGTAACACTTAAAATCGTACTCCCTCCCTGGCACCTACCTTGGTCTCCCTTTGACTGTCAAAGATGTCTCTAATTCCTTCTAGATCTCTATCCTTGAAAGAATGTAGAAGAAGCTGGCTGGTTGGAAAGGTAGATTCCTCAGTAGTGCTGGGAAATTGCAGCTGCTCTCCTCCTCCCTCCAGGGGATCCCTGTGTACTTCCTCTCCCTTTTTAAGATTTATGTGGCTATGGCTACTAAGCTATAGAATATCCAAAAGACTTTCCTTTGGATGGGAATGGAAGAAAAGAAGAGGCTCGCCTTGGTGGGCTGGGACAGAGTTTGTCTTCCGAAGGCCATGGGCGGGTTGGGAGCCCACAAGATCTCCAGGTTCAATAAGGCCCTTATGACCAAAATTCCCTGGAAGCTTTTGAATAAGGATGTGGATTGGAGCAGGATCATCAGGGCCAAATACCTAGGTAATGGGGACTTTTCCTCTATTCTAAAAGAGGAAGGCCTTCCTAGGGGTTCCAAAATTTGGAACAACATATTGAGCTGCAGGGACCCTTTATCCCATGGTATGAGGTAGCTTATTAGAAATGGAAGGAATATTCTCTTCTGGGAGGATTTTTGGTTGGGAGAGAAACTCCTTGCTTCTTCCCCCTCCCTTACAAGGCTCAAGGATGCTACCAAAAGCTTCTTTGGAAAAAGGGTCAGTGATTATTTCAGCAACTGCACTTGGAGGGATTTGGAGGACTGCTGCATTGATCATCCCTTCCTCCTCCCTGCTGCTAGAGAGCTCCAGAATCTTTTGGTGGGTACATTCCTCCCCCTTTTTCCTAGGGAAGATAGATTCATTTGGAAGTGGGACCCTTCTGGAGACTTCTCTATTAGAACTGCATGCAACAGCTTGCTAAGAGAACCTGATTACACCTCTATTTGGAAAGAGGTATGGAATCCCCAACTCATTCCCAAGGTTAATTTATTTTGGTGGACTTCTTTCCTCAACAAAATTTTGACCCAAGACATTTTGGTCAAGCAAGGATTCCAATTCCCTAATAGATGCATCCTCTGCAAAAATGATGAGGAAAGTCCTACTCATCTCTTCCTCCACTGTGCCTTTACTCGGGAGCTCTGGGGGATGGTCTACAAAAAGCTCAATATCTATTGGATTATGAATGACAATTTGTTAAGTTCATCCTAGGAGTTTCAGGGCCCCTCTTCCAACCCCCTTATCCAACAACTGTGGAAGCATATCCCCCCTCATGTGAGCTGGAGTATTTGGAAGGAAAGGAATGACAAGATATTCAAAGACAAAGAGGCCTCTATGGAAACTGTGTTTGCTCGATTCCTTAAGTTGATTCTTGAGAATATCTCTGTTTCTAAAACCCGACTGGCCTCCAAGCCCCCCTCTACCTGGGACTGGGAAATGGCTAGATGTTGGAACATCCCCCCCTCGTTCTCTCTTGTTGACTTCTCTAAGAGACTCCTAAGGCAAAACACGGTTTGGTCCCCTCTGGCTATACATTTTAAACTCAATTTTGATGGGGTTGTCAGGGGGGTTCTGGCTGCTGATGGAGGGATTATTTGAACCCATTTGGGGGCCCTTGTTGCTGCTTATGTGGGTAACCTGAATGGGCATTCCTCTAATTAGACTGAAGCTATGGCCTTAGCCTGAGGAATTCGTGTCGCCCTCACCATGGAAATCAGGATTATGGACATTGAGGGTGGCTCCAAGCTCATCATTGATGTTGTCAAAGGGTGGAATAGGCTTAATTGGACCATCGAGGGAACCATCAGGGACACCCTGAGGATCATCTCCGAGATTGATTTGTTTAAAATTATGCATGTCTATAGGGAAGGAAATATAGTGGTGGATGCCCTGGGGACCATTGGCCTAAATATTTCAGGCTTGAGATGTTGGAGGAGCCATGATTCCCTCCTAAACCATGTAAACTTCCTTCTTCAGGAAGAGAAATCCAAAATTCTTACAATTGATTGAGTTGTTGCCAAGTGTTTTCCTTACTCTCCTCTCTTCCCTTGGGGTCATTTGGAGGTGTTGGTTTCATAATTAAAATCATGAGAATATCCCTTTGATATATACCGATGTGGTGGTGACTCATTCAACCAGGCTGGCAGTGATGGACATGTTGCTTTGTTGGCAATTCCTTTGGGCTTATAGCATCATGATGAGGTATGATTGGATTGGTAACGTGTTGGTTGCCGCCGGTATTTGCTAGCTCTTCATGCCTCGTAACCAAAAAATCATTTCTAAATAATTTCAATTTTTCCCATGCTCCCAACCTCATGTCTCATTTATTGACATCGGGCTCACACACTTCCCATTATCTTTACTCGGCTTGCTTCTTGAAGGGTCTCTGCAACTTTCTCTGTGAAATTTTTTTCATGAGTAAAGAAGCTCTATTGGCAGAGGATATGGGGGGTGATAGAGTTAGATACAAACTGGATAATCCAGATGATTTCAAAAATGACCCCCTGGTCTGGAATTTATGCGTTGAAGGAGGGGTTGCCAATTTTTTGGAATGTCTGCAGGGCCACGATGCGCAACTCTCGGCTGATTTTGCCTCCTCCTGGTCTGGGAGGCGTGTCTCGATGGGTGGCATTTCCTTTGATGTCTCTGAGGAGACTATTGCCCAGGCTACGAAGCTGGCCCTCGACGACCGATGCTGGAAGCGCACCAGCCATGATGCCAATAGCGAAGGTTTGAAACGCTTCTTTCGCAACTGCAAGGAACCTATCAAATTCCAAGGTGGGTTTGCTTAGGAGGATCTCAAACACCCATGGAACATGATATGCCTTATGATCATGAATTACTTCACTCTCAAGGGCATGCACAAGGTATTTTACTACTATCATTTGCTCCTTCTGAATCATTTCCGCAATAATGATTTTCTTTGTCTACCCTTTTATTTATTGCAATCCATTGAAAGCTCTATTAAAGACACCATGGATCCCAAGCATGGGGATAAGCCACCCTACCTCCTTCACCAGGGCCTCATTTACAGGCTATATAAATTCCATGAGTCCCTTCCCACCCCCCCGGAACCTCTCGCTCTGTCAGCCTCTCATGCCTACTCCTCAACAACTTGTCACCCTGTCTATGGCCTTCCCCAAATTTTTCCAGTATCCTCGTGAAGGATTTGCTATGACAAAATTCTTAATGGCTTTGCCTGCTTATGCCTCTATTGTTTCCTTATTTGCAGTCTCCCCCAGTTTGACTTTGTCTGCCTCTCCTAACGCTTCCCGCTCCCTGTCCAAGGGCAAAGGCAAAACCCCTGTTAAACACAAACATATTATCTTTGATGACAATTCATCCTCTGAGGATGCTAAGAATGACAATCCTTCCCCTGATTTTGAGGTTAAAAGGAGATCCTCCAAATTGGCTTCCAAAAGCTTGCGCAAAAAGAAGACCCCTGTGATCGAAAATATTGACTCGGAGGAGGACCCCATTGGGGACAAGGAGGGAGAGGACCCTAATACCACTATGGGGTCCCCTGATGGAGATGTTGTGGATGTGGATATGACTAGGGAATTGTTGGTGTTGCTGACACGGGCGATTCTGAGATGCAAACCTAGGACTCTATTGATGCTAAGGATACAACCCCTATGAACATGGGCATCGAGGGTGTCATGGGTGACGAAAATTCTGATAATAAAGCCCTGGACTCTAATAACTTGGACCCAGATTTAAAGATGGCAAAACGGGTGATGAACTCTCTCCCCTTGATGGGCCTAGGTAATGATATTGATTGTCCCCCTGCTGAAGATGTGGCCAAGGAGATGGATAAGACTATGGATGACATGACTGTTGTGAACCCCCAGGGTGTCCCTACTCTGGAGCAAATGGAAAATCTACGCACGGACATGTTTGACATCATGCAAAGGATTGAGAATCTGGGCCCTGTGCTTGAATTGCAGGCTATCATGGATGATGTCAATCGGCTCAAGAGAAAGATGGAGGCCTAGGATGCCCAAATTGCGAGCCTTAAAAAATTTCATACGCATGTTTTACATAGCTCGACGCTCACCCTCTCTCTGCTAAGGGAACGTACTGCAGACATGGAGGAGGATAAGCAGGAGGCTAGGGACCTGTACAAGTTCCTGTCCAATGAATGGAATAGTTCCATTGATGCCACTGGTGCGAAAGGTGCCCCTGTAATTTGTTTTTGTGTTTTCTGCTGCTATTTTTTATTTCTAAGACTTGGTCTCTTTTTGTTGTTAATTGTTGCTAATGTTGTTATAGTGCTATTTTTGCACTGTGGTCTCGTTAATAGTTCTTCTATGTAAAGGGTCAATGCCCTAGTTCTCAGTGATTTTTTAATTAAAAAAACTTACAATCGTAGGCATTTGTGTAAACTTTTATTCATCTTCAGATTAAATCTAGGCAATAATTATCATCAAAATTGTTCAATGGGAATATCACATTATGTTCCTACACACAATAGTGCCATCTGTTATATGTGACTGTACATTGTAAATTCGAACAATAAAATCATCTCTATTTACCAAGTTGTTCACCTAACTACATAGGTACATAACATTTGCACCAACCCATGATTTCTTTTTGAACATGCAATCGATTTATGATAATAAAAAAAATAGTTTGGATAGCCTTTGTTAGGTATAATTATATATAATATTGTATTATAATATTGTGTTATAATATTGTGTTATATTTATAGTTATTTGTAGTGATTTTTATTTTTTATTATGTTTAATTTAATTTAATTTTTTATTATGTTATATTTATAGTTATTTGTAGTGATTTTTAATTTTTATTATTAATGTTAATTAATGATATTCCATTTTTCAAGTTAAATACTATGAAAACTAAACAGTCAAATCATAAATCAAATCAATCATGCTTCTCTCTCTCTCTCTCTCTCTCTCTCTCTCTCTCTCTCTCTCTCTCTCTCTCTCTCTCTCTCTCTCTCTCTCTCTCTCTCTCTCTCTCTCTCTCTCTCTCTCTCTCTCTCTCTCTCTCTCTCTCTCTCTCTCTCTCTCTCTCTCTCTCTCTCTCTCTCTTTGCTGCCATGAAAATGATAATGAATCATGTACATTGATACACTCATCTCAAATATGCATTGCTCCGCTCTTCTCCTTACTTTGTTCCATTGCTCCGCTCTTCTCCTTACTTTGTTCCATCTATTCTATTATATTTAGATATAACAAAATTAAGTTATATTTATAGTTATTTGTGGTGTTTTTTTATTTTTTATTATGTTAAATTTTATTTTATTTTTTATTATGTTATATTTATAGTTATTTGTAGTGATTTTTTATATTTATTACTCGTCAACTTTGTTGAAGAATAATGTCTATTTATGATATTCCATTTTTCAGATTAAATACTATGAAAACTAAACAATCAATTCATAAATTAAATCAAACATTTGAGTTGTTCTCAACTCGAAAAGATTCATTAGCCTTGCTTGATGCAACAGTTCATCCTAACTACTAAATTCGAAACTGCAAACCTTAGTTGTAGCCAAATTGAATCCTGTAAATAATAATAATGGGTTAACAACAGTAAATAATGACAATCTTGTCGATTGAAAAAATCATTTAACTTGATTATACATTTCGACATAAATTTAAATGGATTTTGTAGTACCTCCACTATGACTATCTGTAATGCCTGCCAAATTACCTTAGAGAAATAAACCAAAATCTACTAACAAATAGAGGTAATTTTTTTTTAAATAACTATTAATACTCTTTAGAATGAATCAACACATAACATGAATTCACAATAACTTAAAGCACAACTATAATCATAACACAAATGGAAGCAACAATTACCATCTTAACATTTACATCTAACAATCCATACATCTAGTTCATTAATCACTAGCATTATAACATCAATATACATTTATGAAAAATAATCATGGTTATATACTGCGCAAGCAGAATAACCATATGATCAATAACACATCTCTATGAAAATCCTATGCAATACATCCTTTCCCTAGGGTATCTCAACGCCATTACTTGATACACTTCTAACACATCACATAAATACTTGGGACATTATATGCAAATAGAACTTAGTTCCTTTAATCAATTACTTCTATTCAATTATGATATTCATTATCACCTAAGCGTCCTTCTTTCATAACATATACCCCTCTTAAGTTTATTTTAAAATTTCATTCCAAATGTTCATAATACTCATATTCCTTTCACTAAAATACAACATAATTCATTTAACCATTCCTACATTGAGACTAGATCATTACATGAGTTTCATTACATTCTTCTATCCAAGTATCACAACACATTTCATCTAGATATCTATCAATTAACTAACAAGCACTATAGCAACAACTATGATTCTTTCTATTGTGAATCCCATAGTTTACATTTAACAATTTCCATCTCATGAACTCAAATGCAATAAAGATAATTGAACAACATTCATTAATTTCCTACATAGGATCTCATAGTTTCTTATTACATAAGGAATTTTCATCACAAAAAAGAATATACAACGAGTACTATCTCCACATCAAGTCCTATATCATTTCCTACCTATCATTACATGAAGGTACATATCACTAGAGTACAAATCTATCTCATATACAAAGCATCATGATATAATGTGTCTCTTTCCATTACATAGAAATCAGCTCCAAGAGTAGAACAATCCAAGAAACCATATCCACGCATGCTAGCATCCAATGAAGACATCTCAATGGAAGAAGGTATCAAACCACCTAACCATGTGGAACCAAATAAGAACCACCCCTGTGCTAGCAGATGACATAGGGTTCCAAATCACACTCAAGACCTAAGATGACACCTAACAACCAAAGAATACAACATGACTTCACAAGACTCCAACATGAGAATACAACATCAAAATGCATCACATGGCTAAATCAAAGAAATCAACCTCCAGAGGCAAAATCAACAACAAGGGCATATGAATAATGGACACATGTGGTGGGGTAGAGTGTCATCACATGCTTTCCTCATGTGGAATCCACCTCAATCTTGGAGCCAATCAAAAGAGAATGGTACACCGCCTCAGCGGTCTTCCCAATACAAGATCCCAAAACCACCTCCCTGGGCATCATTGGGGCACAAGAACATAATCCTCAATTTCATTATCTTGATTAGGTGAATTCCTGATTACCCAAACCCACTAATAAATTATTATTAATGTTGTCACTTGAAATTACAAATAGAAAACTCTTCATGTGCTTCCAACCGGTCTAGACCCTGAACAAGCGGTCTATTGCTCAAGACCCTGGTCCTACACATGAAAGAGCCCAATCCTCCAACGATGGACCATAACCATATGGTAAAATAAACATCCAAATATCATATAACATCATCACTAAGGCTCACAAAAGATATAGAAACAGTCACTTGATAATGAGAACAAACTGAACATAATGGAGCACATATGACCACACACATGGAAAGAGCCTTCACCAAATCAATGCAAATGAAGAGCCAAGCATAAATATAATCCAAGGATGAATCCAATTATATTTAAAAACCTCTACAATGAGGCAAAACACATCTCACTGGAGCAATAAAACAATCCTCAATAGCAAGGAATTCTCCCTCTCACAAGAGCAAAACATCGCATAGAAAACACCTCAATGGTAAGGCATGAACCCTCTTACCGGAGAATAAATGATCATAAATAACATCAAGATGAAATCATAAACAACTCTAAGAAGCTCAAAACAATCATACTCAGCCTCTGGAAGGACCCAAAAATCAAACCGACAAAACCCAGATGACGAAAACTTCATAAACTGCAAATTACTCAGACTGGTGCATACAAAACCTGAACGGGTGCATATGACACACATATTGGCGCATATGATAATTATTTTAGTGCATATGAATTATTATGTAGCACATATGATCATTATTTTAGTGCATATGGTCATTCTTTTAGCGCATATGACTCAGAGAACAAAAACTGCAAAGTGTGGAACCAGAACTTGATGACATTGCCCAGTTTGGTCCTCGGGCTCACAAATTGACTAAAGATCATTCAAAAAAGGTACAAAAATGTGAAAATGACACATATATAACATATAAACCAATAACATATCCTCCTATGAGATTTAATCAAAGTTGCATGATCAATCATACACACGGAATGCACAAAAAAGTGTCTAACTTCCACAATCACAAAGAGAGACACAAAATAGATGGAAAGGTGAAACAAAATGGATACCTAACAGAAAAAAAAGACTGTCCAATCCTCTCATGTGTATTAAAACCAATGAAAGGAAAATTACTTTGAAAATAACATTCACAGGTGATCAAAGGTAACCCTCGACAACACCCTGAATCTCAAATACAAAGAAACTCACTCTCAAAATTCCCGAGAATCAAACAATCATTAAGATATCTAAAAATACACTCCATAACACTGAGAATGCAAGGAAATGCCAAATTCCTATACAAGAACAAACAAAAGGGAAAACTCAGGGAAATCATTCCCCGCAGCACCATTCCAAATTTTCTAGAAAATCAACTCAATAAAGGACCCCCTTCCCAATTTCCTTTCAGAATGCAAATAGATTTTACAACCAAATAGAAATTCCCAAATCAATCTTTCGGCAAACACCATTGAAGACAATCTTTTCAAAAGTGAAATTGCAGAGAATGAAGATCCAAGAACTCCAACCTGGAAACACAATCCAAACAATGAAGATTCGATTAAGAGCAATCCAAGTAAGCAAGATTCAATCCAATCTCCAATGCAATCTAATAATCAATTCACAATCCAAAACCCAACTCAGATTTCCAAAATTATTAACCCGACAACAATCAGAGAGAGCCAAATAAATAGAAAAAATATTCAAAACTATGGCCAAACGTCGGCCAATCAAAATATTCCCCCAAAAAATATAACCTACCTACCCAAACTATTTCTTATATTTTATTTCCCCAGTACAATCTTACCCAATAGTAATAAAGGGTGGGTAACTATTATATTAAATCTATTTACTCATGTAACAAGGTGATATAAATTAAATATTATAAAATCAAACAATAACCAAGCCCAATAAAATAGGTAACAAATCCCATTAAATACCAATTCAATAAGGTTACATAAATAAAAGAAAATAAATATCAATTAAATAAATAAACAATAATTCAAATAAATTAAATTAAACAAATAATTTATCATAAATCAAATAACCAAACAAATAATTAATAAATAATAAATCATAAATCAATAAATAAACCATAGATAATTAAATCTCGATTAATAACCATCAAAGTTAATTATTAAATAATCAAATAATTTCACATCTCCAAATAAAAAACCATAACTCTAAACATTTAACGCCAAAGGAAGAACACACAACACAAAACTCTAACTTCAACTTACGTCGTGGCATAATCGACAAGGTACACAACTTAGACCTAGGCCCCCACAGCCGTGGAAAATTTTAATAGTTTTTATTTTTTATATTTTTTAATTTATTTATTATTATTATTATTATTATTATTATTATTATTATATAATCTCATGGTTAGTTTTAATTTTATTTTTGTAAAACAAAAAATAGATATTTTTATCGACTTGGAAATTGGAATAGAGATTTTTGAAAATGATTATTCTAATTTGGTAAAACATTTATGTTAGATTATTAAATAAATATGACATTTTATAATGTTATTTGTATAGCAATAAATGAGACTTTGGCGTTTTAATTTGAAGGGAAATGGTGATGTATTATGTTATCTGATCTGGAAATTAATTGAATTAGAGAACTTGGTCAAATTGGCATTTTTAACGAAATAGGAATTATTGTCAGACTAGATTAGCAAACATGGGTGTTTAATTTCTACATTTGCATTTACTTTCAAAACTGTAAATCCCTTGTCATGTGTATCTAATGTTGTCATGGGTGTTTTCTTGGTTGTTATTGTTTCTTGGCAAGGGTTTGTCGGTTAGTACACCTCTTGTGAGGGCTCGTTGGGCTGAGTAGGTTTTATTACCATATTGAACTCCGTGTCTTATTTCATGTTACACCTAGGGTGGGAGTTCTTGTTTTTTTGGTTAAGTGTCATATGGGAGAGTGGCTTTCAATTGGGGGTTGTTCCCAAAGTGGTTACAGGGTAACCCATCGAAAGTTTGTTTAAGTAAGTGGAAATTTAATAATATTTAGGGGGTTTGGTAGATGAAACACTAAATACAATAATTGTGCATCACTCATGGGTGAGTGCTAGTACAGACTCAGGATGCAGCGAGAAGGCCTGGAATGGCAAACCAACAACCTCTTCCTCACGAAAAGATTGTTTGGGTCCACATAAGACTTGGATGGGGTCGGGGGTTCGGGAGAGGTTACTAAGGTAACCCATGATGGGGGTTGGGACCTATGGAGACCTGCCAGGGTAACCATACCAAGATATGTGATGACACTCTTCCCTTATGGTCACTAGTGTATAGTCTTGTTGATTTCTCCTGTTATGATGTGGAGTCATGTTCTGCGAGTTTCTATCTGTGGGTTGATCCGATGTTTTGTGAAACCATATATTATTTTCTTTGCTTTCTAGTGGGTCTTAGTGCTATCTCCTAGCATGGAGGGGTGGGTCTTTTGAGCCACATGGTCGAGTGGTAGTGCCACTTTCCATCGGTATCATGTTCGCTTCCTTCTTGTGAGGGTTGTCTTTGCAGGTGTTTTAGTTGCTCCTTGGACTTGCTCATCTTCTCATTCCAGTTGGATTCCTTTGTACTTCGTGGATCCATTATTGTATCTATTTGAACCTTACGAGTTCAGTTATATCATTGTATTATTATGCCTTCTTGGCATGTTGTAAATTATGTAAATCAGTATATGATCTTTATTTAATTCTTATGTCATCCTGTAATTTAATTGTAATCTGTTTTGAAATATTATAAGTTGACAAATTTTGTAATGGTAATTATGAGGATATAGAATGTTGTATTGTAATCTACTAGATGTATGTAATCTTTAGTATGTAATTGAAGCATGTCTAATTAAGTTCTTTAAATGAATGTTATTGCCATGTATTAAGGATAGTTAACATGCATCATTAGTGGTTAATGAACCTTAAGCTTTTAGTTTCTTTTTAAGGTAATCTTTGTTGGAAACCCTTAGGATTTGGATAAGTCTTTTGCTTGTGTATTTAACCAGTGCAATGTTATAACTTAATGCACCTTAATTATATGTTATGTTTAAAAAAAAAATTATTCCACTTTTATTCCTTTGTTTTAGTGTTATCCTTTTGGGTTTCTTGGCGGGGACATTACAGTGTGTGAGGGAAACTATGTCATCTTCGACAACTTGCCATTCGAATAAAGACACGCTCAAACTTGTGAAGCCAGGTAGAGTCGATGTCCGGTACCTGCAAACCCGCATCAACACTAAACACAACATATATGATACATATAAATCATGATAAACAGACAAGTGATAGAGAATCATGATGGCATATCATGCTCATAATGAGTGATATGACATCGTCCCTACTCACGAAGACAATCACACACCAATGTATTGAATGAAACCATAATCACCAATCAGGGGTTAGAACCATCATAACAACATAACTCATGTGATCCACATAGAAATGTCGAATGCACATAGTTCGTCCATATAAACCATCCATCAATAATATAGAATGTATCATCCCTCATGTGAATCATCAAATAGAAAATGTCCAAATAAGAATCTAGCAATATCGGTATCATAGAACTAATGTCACGAGTAGTATCAAATCATCATCCATATGTCTAGATAGGTCTATCAAAGCATGAACTAAAATACGAATCTAGGAGAGACACTACACTATCTCCACCATGATATGTGATATAGTCCTATGACTAGTTGGAAACATATGATGTCCATATGTGAATGATTTTCAACATAGTGGCATAATCACTGTAGACTTTTCATTTTTTGATTTAGAAAGATGACTTAAGTAGAAGTTGTGAACGACACAAAGACACATAAGGTTAGCAATACAAACAAAGTCTTTTGTAAAGTGATGTCTAAGATAATTTACAGTAGCGTTAATGAGATTGATAGAGAATGAAAGAATTGTGATGATCAGAAAGTTATACCTTTGTTGGTAATTGTTCTGTTGAATTAAATGTAAGTTTTCAGTTGATAACACGCAAGAAAAAACACATAATGAAAACTGGAAGCTTGAAAACGTTTCTAATGCAAATGCGAATTTTAATAAAAAGTCATAATCGTTTTTCATTGCAATCTTCCTCGGTTGTAAAAAATAACTAATTTTGCATCATTGTATATGAGGGAGACAAGTGTGTTTCATAAACAATTTTGCAGATTAATATCATCTTCGTGATATAATCTATGATCGAATTAAGCTTTTAATAAAGAAAAAAAAGCCTCGATACTCTCAATGTACTTTATATAGATTAAGGGAAGATATAGGCTAGTTTGCTAAGATTCAATCATTTTCTTTCTAAGAGAGTTATTCTTAGCATTTACGCATGAAAACCATTTCCATCATTTTAATGCAGACAAAGTTCTTGTGGTGTATTTAGGTGATGCTAAAAGAAGCAATTCTGAAAACTAGGCTTGTGCTACTGTAGTGCACACGGTTTCAAATATCTAGGTATAATGAATTGATGTCCATAAAAAAAATAACAAAGAGGAAATTTTGTCAGATATATAGTTTGGAGAGCTTTTGGACGAAGCACGATAATTGTTTGATAAAATGCCTCAAGGAAATAACATCTCATATAATCTGTTGATTGCAAAGTACGGAGAAAAAGAATTTGATGAAAAATCTTTTGAAATTTTCAAACAAACAATTGGCAGGTGCAAATTGAAATCTTTTCCAGTGTACACTGCCTGTAGCAGAATGGTAGCCTTGGAACATGGGACAAGGTATGAACAGCCATCAGAGTATTCTGAAGATAATTTGTAAATAGTGTTGGTAGACATGTGTTGGGAATGTGAAGCCCAATGGTCACATGACCATTCACATCCCCATCTCTTTGTTTCATAGTTGAATATGAATGTATAAATAATAGTGTGCAGTCTATGTATGGTGGTATTAGAGATTGATTAATGAATAGTTTTTTCCTACTTGAGAGTGGACATAGCCTTTATGGTGAACCGCTATAATTTTGTGTCTCATGTCTTTCTTGTCTAATTTTTAGATTTATGTTGTTGTGTGTTGTTTATATCTTTTCTTTGCTCATTTAAATTAATAATTAGTATTAGAGATGTGTTTGGCTTGAGCAAAGATGAAAGATCGAAGAGTGGTGTCAAGCTCTCATGTCTTGGTCTTGTGGCTCTGGATAATTTTATGATGAAGTTGGAGTTGTTTATCCTACCTCTAATTTGCCTTTGTGTGAGATTTTTGCTAATGATACTGATATTGTCATCAAATAATTTCTTGATAATTTAAATCCATTGAGAGTGATATTGTGTAGGTGATAGCTGAAATGAAGCACCATATACATTAGTGGGTTGGCTAGAAAAAAGAAAAGGTTTTAGTTGAAGAAGTCGAAGAGTTTGAAGACATGTTGTCCAGGCTGATGTGACAGAGGAACCAACTGAAGAAGTGAAAAGTATAAAGGTGGTTGAGGCTCCCAAACATACTAGCTTACAGGTTGCTTCATTCAAGGAGGAGAGCAACTTTGTGGCCGATTTGAAGGAGTCTTAAAAGAAAGCCCTATAGGAGATAAAGGTCTAGGTGGAGGAAGCCATAAAAAACAATGAATTTGTTGAGCCTCTTTCAAAGGAAGAATCCGATGAGGAGCCCAAGGCAGAGGTGAAGATATCTGTGGCAAAGGAGGCGTCAAGTGGTAGAGACAACAATGGAAGAGATAGGCTTTCTATTTTTATGGATAAATATGCACTTAAAAATGTGATACGGGCATGGGGCATCGAGGCCACCACGACTTCCAAAGCTAAGCTCTACGATGCTCTCATGTTGTCCACGTCTCAGGCCATTATGGCCTTCGAAAATTAAAAAATCATCAAACTGCAGGGACAATCTTAGTTATAATATTTATGATCAGGAGGGAGGCATTTTGCCGCAGTCTGTGGTGGTAGAGTTTTTTGAGAGAGTGACAGCCTCGTCAGAGTTCAGTGAAAACCTCGCTTCAACAGTCACAGAAAATGGAGAAGAAGACATATCAATCCTAGCATCACAACAGTGCAGATTGGAGCCTGTGATGCGAGAAGATGAAGATAGATTAGATGTTATTGGTGGTGTGTACAAATAAATGAATCAGAACCAAGAAGGAGTTGTGGCACAATATAGAATGGAAGAATCCGTGAGACCAGAGGAAATGGAAGGGTCGGGAAATGATCTAAGAATTTGTAATAGAGGACTTTTGGTTTCCCTAGCCAATTCCACCAATGATATTGCCCACGTGGACAACAAGCAGTCTAAGGTTGAGGGAAAGCTGGAGCAAGTGAAGGTGTTACTAAATGCTTGAAATGATTTGGTGAAGTTGGTAAGTGAATGGAATCGCTGCAGTTAGTGTTGTTGAAAATAATAAAGATATTAGTACAACGCATTCTTCTGTGGAGCATCGCAACGAGACCAATCGCTAGGTCTACCATCAATCGTTGGCATATGTTGATAGGATGGAAAATAATATCGCTGATAGAAACAAGCCTTTGACAGATGAGGAGGTGGTTGCTATGTTTCCACAGGAGGGGTATATGTTCTTGGATCCTTCGACTTCTCATGTGTTTTTTAGGTTCTTGCAAGAGGAAAACAACATCATTCACCCTTTGGTCTTACTCCTAGCCTCTCAGGTCCAGAAGTATGACAAAGTCAGGAACAATAATCTTGCAATTCATTCCATTGTGCAACATGGTATTCACAGGTGTATAGCTAGCGGCGAGAACTCTGTTGGAGTCGATTAGTATAACCATTTATGTGGAGAGTCTTCAGCAAATGCACCGAAGAGTGTGGTGAAGCCAAGGCTGGAGAATACTATTAATTATATAAAGAGAGATCTTGATTAGTCGGAGAGAGAGGTCTTTTTTGGCTAAAGAAGGTTTAACAGTATAAAAAGAGGGAGCCTGAGTGGCAGGTGGAGAGTGCCAAGTCTTTTGCGGAGGATCAGGAAGTTGAGAATTTTGCACTATAGAAGGGGTTATATGTTATAATTATCCAAAAGAAGAGGAAATGTTTAAGTTTTGGAACATGGATTTTTTTGTTTTACAACCAACTGATGGTGATATTGGATGTTATGTTAAGGGGGGGCATAGGAGGAGGAGGCATATGAGGAGGATACTATTATGAAGGAGTGTATTTTTCACCTGTCAAAAGTGGCATGTCTAAGTATAGATTAATGGGTGAGTTTGTACTCGAAAAAGTAATAGGAGATGATATCTTTGACTCTTATTTGGTTTCGAGAAGACTCATTCAAAGTGTGTTGGAATAGAGTCTGGCAAAATTAAAAATTTTGATGGGTTTCTGTAGCGTCATAAAATTTTGGTCCTTGCAATTTTTGACCGCATTTGGGTCTTTGCATTGGCGGACAAATCCCTAAGCCTGATCAAAGACCCGAAACATGCTCATGCCATCAACAAATTGCATTTTTTGTCATTCTACATGGTCTCTTAGCTGCTACCTATCCTAAACTAGGGGTGCCCCTGTCCTAGCCTTATTTTGGCCCCCTTTGGTCCTATCTTGCATTGAGCTTGTCAATTGTTGAGCGGGAAAAGTTTCCTATGTCGAGCTAAGGTGGGAAATTATCTAAACATCCCTAATTGGCAATTATATAAGGAGTACTTCTTATCCTATTTGCATAGGTTCGACAGGTGGATCATAAGTTGATAAGTGAAGTCAATCACAATAATTCAAGCATTCATTCAAGCATTGAGCATTTCAAGGCTAGGTATTGCATTCAAGACAAGGATTCAATCATTGAAGAGGAGATTTCTACCAACATTCAAGACATATCCATTGAAGAAAAATCATCTACAAAGGTATCAACCTTTCAATTACATCCCCTCCTTGAGGCGGATTCACTTCAGACATTTCCTTTCATTTACTTGCAACATGTTTCAACCACTTGGTTAATTCCAAAACGGGGTTTGACCTAAAGGCAAACCCCCAATCCCAACAACAGTTTCCTCTTTTTTTTTTTGTAGGTTGCAGATGCGCAGCTGTAATTATAGGTTTAGGCTTCATTTCCAGAGATGGAAAAATCCTTTTCGATGCACGGATTTTTCGGAGGACTGTGTGCAACTTCAACCCGGTCCCTGCAACTTTTTCTCAGATTTGCAGGGAAGCTTCGTCTCGACATTCTACTGCTAATTCCAGGTGCACAGCTTCATCCCGCATCTCTGTCTCAAGATATAATTGTTTTTTTGTCATTTGTACACTTAGTCTCAATTTGCTTAATTCAACTAGTCTATTATAAAAGAGGGTTAATTCACTTTCCTAATACATTCCAAATTTCCTACAATTCACTTAGTATTCAATCTCTTTCCATTGGGATTAGATCTGGTGAATTCAACCCCTCTTTTAAATGTAACGTGTGTGAAAAATTGAAGGGAATCCTTTGTGAAACTTTCATCTCCCTCTTTTGAGGGAAGTAAAGCTTTCCACTTTATCTCCCCTCATCACTTTTCACCATATTACAGCTTCGTTGTAATGTGAGATAAGAAATGGAAATGCAGGGAATGTTACAGTGCATGGCTATGCAGGTTGGACTTCAAGGGGGAGATTGTTGGGAATGTGAAGCCCAACAGTCACATGACCATTCACATTCCCCATCTCTTCATTTCATCTTCATCGTTGAATATGAATGTATAAATAATTATGTGCAGTATATGTATGGTGGTATTAGAGATTGATTAATTATTAGTTTTCCTTGTTGGAGAGTGGACATAGCCTTTATGGTGAACCACTATAATTTTGTGTATTGTGTCTTTCTTATCTAATTTTTCTTTCTGTTGTTGTTGGTGTTTATATCTTTTTTCTGTTCGTTTAAATTAACATGTACGCACAAACAAGGCATGTGAAACAATGATCTCGATTTCATAGAATCCATGTCTTAATTAGAGAAAGATATAATCTAAGTTTCTGCCATCATTTTCCCTGTCAACGAGAGCGAAGGTCTAATTCTTAATTTGGCACTATTTGCCAATAGATCAACAAATTTCTCTATGGAAGAAGGAAGTTCTAACTGTCATAGGATATAATAGGAAAATGTAGTATTGCACTCTATTCACAAATAGATTCATTAAAAAGGGTTTTGGATCTTCAAGCAAATTAGTCCGATAGTTATAAAACTGAATTCATTGCCATAGACTTTCCTGCCTACCAAAATTTGAAACTTTGGAGAAGATATCGTCATACATTGCAATACCTAGGCATGGTAAGTAAGGCATTCCTACTGGCAAGGAAGTTCAGACTCATGAGCTGTTTGACAAGGTTTTAGAAACTATAAGCCATAGTTATAGATAGGCGCAAAGCCAAATTCTGCAACTTATCAGAAGGAATGAAGGTTGCACCAAGCACTGTGGAAATTACAAAAAAATATTGAGAAATATGATCTCACCAATAACAAAGAAATTCAACAGCTTAAATAATATTGGGGTCACGATGATTGCAAAGTTTTTCTTTTGAGTTATGCATATAAACATTTTGAAGCATTCTTACATATGTACGATGAAAGGAGGAATGTCACACATACTATGAAATCCTCCCAATGTCTACATATATTTTCCTATGTGGCCCTTGAAGCACAGGCATGATAATTCTAAATTTGGAAGATTGTATTTAGCTAGCCACTCTAATATGGAATCGCTGAAGAAACACAACGATAGTATCCAACACGATTTGGGGATATAGGAAACTTTTTTACAAGTTATTATGCATGTTCATACTAGTACCGATGCAGAAAAAAATGATTAACAACAAAGAAATGGCAGAAGATTTCATTAATAGGGAGTAACAGAGTAAAATTCCACTTATCGATTCGAAGCCAAGATTGGTTGAGCAAGATCTCCTAACCCAAATTGACTCATTTTTCCATTCTTTTCTTCTCTTTTTAATTTTTCGCAGTGCCGCTCTATACTGCACATAATCGCATCCTCAATCCATGGTGTGAGGCCTCCCCTTCTTTTTTAAATTTCTTAAGAGAATAGAGAAGGAATCCACTCCCAGCACATTAAAAACTCATGCAAAACAATCAGTGAATTCCCTCTACTTAACAAGAGAAAAGAATCTTATATGGTTTAGAATGCATGCAAAAAGTGTGCTCACTTCTCCACACATCTAGAAAGGCCAAATGCACGACTTCTACATGCTTGGTCAAGTGCATGCAACATGTTTCCTTCACAGTTTCTAAATGCCACCTTTTTATAAAATTTCTAAACGTAGCTTAAATAATAAACTCATACCTCAGTTCATTTGAATTATTTAAACTATATTTTAATTAAAACATTTACTCTCTTTTTTCTCAAAAGAAAACCATGCAATATAATACATATTAAAACATGTATTTTATTTTAATTAGTAAATATTTATTTTTAAATAAATAAATAAATTGTTTTGGTCTATATCTTGCATATATATAAATAAAATCATGTATATAAAGATATTGTATTTATAAATACTAACGATATTTTATTTTCATGACAAGTCATAGTAAATTATCAAACAAAATTATATATATAGTTAAAATATAACAAAATAAAAGAAAAGAAGGGTTGTGACACTATTATAGTTATGTTCTTTTCACTCATTAAACTTTGGGGCCACCTCTGGTTTGTTGATCAACTCTATCCATTCATCCATAATTTTCTTAGGCTCAGTTATGTTGGTTGAAAATTTTGTAAACTATAAGAGTTTACAAAATTGTGGTTTCAACCATAGCAACATGAGAATAAATTTGTTTGCAACTCTCCCGCCTGTTCGCGTTTGAATTTGTGTTCCTGGATGACCACCCCCTCTGGGGAGGTCCCCCCTCCCTTGCTGGACCCAACACCCGATTCCACGATCGGGGTGCATGTTGTTGTGCTAGCTGCGGGGTCCCCACGGTCTGTGGACCATACGGAAGAAAATGCCAGTCTTCACACCCCTTCCTTTTCACCAGTTCTGACTAATACTGGCCTGAAAGGGGAAGAAAGGAATATACCTCAACCCAGACCGGAAACTTCTGTCGGTCAGGCCGATGTGGATCTTGTGAAGGATAATTCCAAGGCTAACTGGAAGAATGCCCTCCTTGGGTCAACAAAGTCGACCCCTGAAGATGTTGTGGCCACTTTCTCCCAAACAAAAGACAGAATGGAGATCAAACTCCCAGACAACCTAATGGACAGAATCACCTCTTCCCTTCACCTGGCAATAGTTGGTTGTTTCTTCTCCTTCCGACTATCTATTGACATGGTCAGGCGATGGGCAAAATCTCGTTGGAAGCTTAAAGGAAGCCTGGAGGTTTCAACTATGCCGAGGGGACTCTTTCTATTCAAGTTCAACATTGAAGAGGATCTGATCGACGTTCTGTCGGGTTCTTGGGCATATGGAAAGCATTTCCTAACCATGGCTAAATGGAAGCCTGGTTTTGACCCCTCCGCAGAACTAAATCGCATGGCTCCAGTCTGGGTTAGGCTTCCTAGACTCCCTCTGGAGTTCTGGGATGAACAAATCTTTCGCTGGATAGGAAACTCATTTGGCAACTTTGTCGCAGCAGACTCGGTCACTCTCAACAAATCCAGGTTGGTGTATGCTCGTTTTTGTGTTAATGTTACTACTAACAAGGCTCTCCCCAACTTCATCTCCCTAAAATCAAAATGGGGAAAATGGTCTCAGGCTATTGTGTACGAAAATGCCACCGGGTTTTGCCAGAAATGCAATAATCAGGGGCATTCCTATACTGAATGTAAAGCTCCCGTGGTTGCGGAACCCAAGCTCAAAAATAAAGCCATCTGGGCCGAACCCATCAACCCTGGTGACCCATCATCCTTGGCCCCCCTTGAGCTGACTACTGTAAATGAAATATCTGAGGATTACCCGCACACGGACAAGATACTAGAGATCCTAAAATCCCCAGCGGACCCAGTCAAAAACTCATGTAGTCCCCTGGAAGAGGGAGAGATCCCACAGGTGATAGCCCTCAACCTATCCCCCAACCCCCGCCCTTATGCTTCCCCCACCCCCCTGTCCTTCATGCCCCCAACTCGGCTTTGGTCAAGCCTCTTATGACTGAAAGTATCTTGCCCACCTCTTCAACCCCCCTCGCCCTGACAATAGGGGATAGAGAGGCGCACCCTGGAAACTCCCTGGCAACTCCGTTGAAAGTTTCCCCCTCGGGTTCTCCTTGGATGGATAATGAAGAATGGATAACCAAGAAGAAGAAAGTCAAGGCCAAGAAAGCTGGTGTGGCAGGAATCAAAAATAAAGTTGGCAGACCCTCAGAAAGAGTCCTAAGACACAAGGTTATGGCAAGGGACAATGCAAAGGGCAGACAACTGACCCTGGACGGACTAAATAAAATTAAGAAATGAAGTTCCTCTCTTGGAACATAAGGGGTCTGAACAGCCCCCAGAAGCAGTTCGCCATAAAACAACTCATTCTGGATATGAAAATTGACATTTGCCTCCTTCAGGAAGTCAAGATGCCCTTTCAAACCTTTATGGTGGTTGCTGATAAACTTTGGCCTGGAGCAGAGTATCTGTATGTTGATGCTTTGGGTGCTTCTGGGGGTATTGCTACCCTCTGGGATACCATTAAAATGAAAGGTAAGCTTTTTGCTAGCTCCCAAAATTTCCTAACGGTCTCTCTCCATTATGGAGAACAATGCTAGCAGATGTTCAATATCTATGCTCCCAACTCAAGGTGGGGGAGACGGCTCCTCTGGGAGGAAATTTCTAATATCATTGTGACTAACCAGAAGGATCGGTTTATGCTTGCAGGAGATTTCAATTCCCCCCTCTACCCCTCCAAGAAATGTGGTGGCCTGGAGGATTTCTCTGACAGCATGGGCGACCTAGCCATCTTTATTAATACTACTAGCCTTATGGATATCGACCTACAGGGTGCCCTCTTCACCTGGTTGAATAATAGGAAAGGTAAACATCTTATTCAAGTCAGACTGGACAGATTCCTGATTTCCACCAATTGGGACATCGGACATAGCTCTTACCTGAAAACCCTCCCAAGGACTGCGTCTGACCACAACCCCCTTCTTCTCCACTGGAAAGACAGACCCTACTAGGGTCCCCCCCCTTTCGCTATGAGATCATGTGGGCCTCACATTCAGACTTTAGGGAGCTAGTTAGATACTAGTGGACCACCCCGATCCAAGGGACTGCCATGTTCAAAATTATGGAGAAACTAAAGCTAATTAGTAGGGAAGTCAAAGGTTGGAATAGGACCACCTTTGGAGACATCTTCAGAAAAAAGAAGGACCTGGGGTCCAGACTGAAACAACTTCAGAATATTATGGCTACCGGTAACCCCTCGGACCCCATTCTGAAGGAGGAGGAAGATTGTCGTAAGAGCTGGAAAGATACCCTCGCCGAGGAAGAAGTGTACTGGAAGCAAAGATCCAAGATCCAGTGGTTGAAAGAAGGGGACAAAAATTTTGCTTTCTTCCACAGATCGGCTTGTATCCACAGGAGGAGGAACTATATCAAAAGTATTAAGGATGAAACTGGTCAAGAGATCTCTGAAGACTCTCTGCTTGGACAGAATGCAGTGGACTTTTTCACTAGAATGTGGATATTGGTGGATGTGATTATCTGCTCCAGGACTGCTTGGTTAGTAAGCTGTCGATGGCCATCAATGAGGACGACAACCAACAACTCATGGCCCCCATCTCTACTGATGAAGTTCACCAGGTTGTCTTTGCTATGGGGGCCTACAAGACACTGGGCCCGGATGGTTTCCCCCTGGCGTTCTTCCAGGATTTCTGGGACATTGTTGGCTACGATGTCACCAAAGTTGTTCAAGATTTCTTCAAGACGGGGAGATTGCTGAAAAATATCAACAACACTTTCATTGTCCTCATCCCCAAGACCATGACTCCCAGCTACTTGAAGGAGTATCAGCCCATAAGCCCCTGCAATACCATTTATAAGATTCTCTCCAAGGTCCTTGTGAATAGGATTAAACCCTTCGTGGAAAAAATTATCAGCCCGTCCCATAAAGGCTTCGTCCTGGGACGCCAAATTTTGGATGTTGCCATTGCCACTCATGAGATAATCCACTCCATGGATAGGAGCAAATTACCAGGTATGGCTTTTAAACTTGATATATCTAAAGCTTATGATAAGGTTAATTGGGAGTTTCTTTTCAAAGTGCTTCTAAAACTGGGATTTAACCAAAAAATGGTGAATATGATCTGGGAGTGTGTTACTACAGTCCAATTCTCAGTGCTGATTAATGGGACTCCTAGGGGATGTTTCAAAGCTGGAAAAGGTATCTGGCAGGGTGACCCTTTGTCCCCTTATCTATTTATCATGATAGCCGAAGTCTTAAACAAAAATGTGACCCATCTGGTTACCAATGGAAGACTCGAAGGGTTCAAAGCGACTTCCACGCTCCCCCCCTCTAATATTCAATAGTTCGTGGATGACACCTTCCTATTTGGTAGGTCTTTTGTCATGGAGGCCAAAGGATGGAAAATCCTACTTGCTGACTACACCAAGGCATCGGGATAATGCATCAACTATGAGAAGAGTAATATCTACTTCTTCAACACTCCAAATGACCTCCAACTCAGAATTCTCTCCATCCTCGGATGCAAAGTGGCAACTCTCTCGGAGACCTACCTGGGTCTCCCCCTCACGGTCAAGGAAGTCACCCCCACCTTCTGGAACTTGATCTTGGAAAGAATGTAGAAAAAACTTGTGGGATGGAAAGGGAAATTCCTCAGTAGTGCGGGGAAGCTCCAGCTTCTCGCAGCCTCCCTACAGGGAATTCTGTTGCACTTCCTTTCCATGTTTAAAATATCAGGGACCATGGGGGAAAAACATGAGAAAATTCAAAAAACCTTCTTATGGACTAGCTTGGAAGAGAAAAAATGCCTTGCTCTAGTCAATTGGGATACCACATGTCTCTAGGAGGCTTGGGCATAAGAAAGATTAATACCCTCAATAAGGCGCTAATTGCCAAGATTGGATGGACTCTGGCTAAAGGTGAGGCGGACTGGTGCAACATTATCAAAGCTAAGTACCTGGAACGGGAGCATTTCTACTATAATTTGATTACAACCGACCTCCCCCAAGGTTCCAAGTTGTGGAACAACATCCTAAAGAGCAGAGTGATGGTTAGAGAAGGTCTGAAGTGGCAGCTGGGAGACAGTAGAAAGGTGAGATTCTGGGAAGACTTTTGGATGGAGCACAGGCCTTTGGTCAACACTCGCTTCCATCAAATCATGAACCACCTTAAAAGTATCCTGGGGGTTTATGCTGCGGATTATTTGGATTCTGGAAGTGGTTGCTGGAAGGAAATTGTGCTCATTTGTAGAAATAGACCTAACTTGGTCCCCCTTACTCAGGACCTGCAACTCATTTTGTCGAAAACCAGAATCCCCCTGACCCCGAATGAAGACAACTTCATCTGGAAAGAGACCCAATCGGGCTATTTCTCAGTCAAAATTGCTTACAATCAGCTCCTTAAGCACCTTGTGGACGCTGAATGCTAGAAGAAAGTCTGGAACCCTCAGCTAATCCCTAAAATCAATTTCTTCTAGTGGTCCCTCATGCATGGTAAAACCCTCACGCTTGATAACTTGAAAAAGAGGGGATTCCATCTCCCCAGCAGATGCAGTCTGTGTAAAGCCAATGAGGAATTTATTGACCACCTTTTTGTCCTTTGTCCCTTTGCAGCTCCTTTTTGGTCTAGTACTCTTCAGAAATGTGGTCTCTGTTGGGTCTTCCAGATGAATATTAAAAATATTGTTTTTGATTGGACCCCCCCCCCCCCCGTCATCCCCTCATCATCCAAATTTGGAGACAAATATTGCCACACATTTGCTAGGCTTTGTGGAAAGAAAGAAACAATAGGATTTTCAGAGACATTGAGACCCCCCCAGACACTGTGGCTCACATGTGCTTCAAGATGATCTCGAAAAATTTAGATGTTACAAAATGGAAAATCCCCCCTTATCCTCCCAATGAGGCTGACAACAAGATTGCTATTTGCTGGAAGCTTCCCCCTGGCTTTGATCGCTTCAACAACAGTACCAAGAACAAGAGACAAATGACTAGATGGTCAACCCCCAGGCTTCACTGGTTTAAACTAAGTTTTGATTGTTCTGCTCAAAGCAATTGTCAGGCTGGAGGTGGAGTCATCCGGTACCATCTGAGGAACACGGTTGTAGCCTACGCTAGCAACCTAAGGAATAATTCGATCACTCAAGCTAAAGGAATGGCCCTCCTTTGGGGTCTGAAAATGGCTAACTCCATAGGAATAAAACATCTGGAAATTGAAGGAGACTCTCAAATCATTATTGACTCTGTCAAAGGGAACGCTATGGCAGGATAGAGAGTGGAACCCATTCTGAGAGATATCAGGTGCCTTTTGGTCATGTTGGAGGACTTCACTATCCGCCACATCTTCAGAGAAGGAAACAGAGCTGCCGACTCCATGGCGGCTGACGGAAGGCTGCAGAATAGCTTACGATGCTGGAGGGACCACAATCAGCTATCAACCACCATTAAGGAAATATTGGAAAAGGAAAAAGCCTTTACCCAGGAAGGGACTGTCCCATCCACTGAATGATGAAGGTAACCTTCTTTCAATTTTCAAATTGGCATGGGGATCTCGCCAATTTCTACCCTAGACGACCATGTATCAAAGGCAGGTTGAGTCACCACTACCATATGGGATGGATTTATGATGAAAGTACAAACATCGGGAATTATTACTCTCTAATTATTACCCGGATGGAGCCAACTGGTGACGATAAAGGCTGCGTTGGGGACCTGTCAACTTACATTGGCCCAAGTGAAGGCTCGCACGTTCCGAGTAGATCTTCGACTTTCGATATCTTTTGGATCTTAAGGGATAATAATCACTTTGATTATTACAATCGTTTATTTCAAGTCTGGCACAACTATCTTAACTATTTCGCATTAAGCTTGCTTTGGCTCTGCATTATGGTTGTTAGTCATTTTCAATCTGTTAAACTGGAGGATTCAAGAATGGGGGGGACAGGCTCAAACTGGAACCCAATAAAGTGGATGAATTCAAAGCTAAACCGACAGCCTGGTTTGTGTGCACTGAAGACGGTATTGACAAATTCACGGAAAGTATGAAGGGTAACGACGAAAGGCTTTCCAAATAATTCATGACTTCTTGGGAGGATAGAAGGGTGACCATGGGGGGAATCTCTTTCGAAATCAACAAAGAGGTTATAGCCCAGGCGACGGGCCTTTCTATGGAGGGCAGAAAATGGAAAAAGCAGAGCCACATTGCAGATTCTACTAGCCTCAACCAGTTCTTCTGCCAAGGTGAGAACCCTATCAAGAGGGTTGGAGGATTCAATAGGGAGGAGCTCCCTCACCCGTGGGACGAGGTCTGCTACATTGTCATGAAGTATTTTACACTGGAGGGCAGATATGACATTTTTTACTACTACCATCTCCCATTCTTGAACCACTTGAGGAACAAAGACCTCGTTTCTATTTTGTTCTTTTTACTGCATTCAATGGATGCTAATGTTAAAGATATAGCCGAAGCCAAGAAGAAAGGGAAAGACTTTCCCATCCTGCACCAGGGCCTTATTCTCTTCCTGTATAACTTTCACCTCGCCCTCTACCCACCCCGCTCCATTTCTGTGCAGAATGTCAACCCCTCGACCCAACCTTCGACCATTATTGATTCAAGCCCTTGGCGCCCAAAACTTGGCTCCTCCAGCAAGAAAACCAAGAACCACTCCCCTAAGGAATTCAGAACCCCCAAAAGAGTCAAAATCCAAGAGATTGACTCTGATTTGGATATTACTGAAGAAGCCAACACCCCCCGTCGCTCTAGCAGACTGGCCTCTAAACCCTCAGATAAATCCCTAAGAGACCCCTTCTCCTCACATGACACAAGCAACTCCATTATGAGTTTAAAATGTCCCTGGCCCAACATAATCTGACCCCTCATTCTATGAGCTCCACCCGAATTTCTGAAAGCCCCGCTTCCTCCAAGAGTCCAGAGCTAGCCAATTTCCCCTCCCTGACCTTCAAGATTGAAAAAATGTTGGTCGTTGAAGAGGCCAGCAGCGTAAAGGAAGAGGATTCCAACCTGGCAGAGCTTGAGAAAAAATAGAGGCCCTCTCTGACAATGTGCAGGTGATCACCAACATACTGGAGGCGGCGAAGTCCAAGATGCACGATGTGTCCAAGTTTGCTTTGAACACTATGAGATGCTCGGCTACTACGCTGTGCCAATTGCAGGAAAGCACCACCAAAGGGAAAGGCAAGGAGGACGACGACTACAAAGGCCTGTTCAAGTTCCTCACTAAGGAATGGGCTAGAAAACTGCTCCCTAAGAAGAGCCAAGCAAAAAAGAAATAACTTTCTGCATGTGGAGGAGTTTTTTGTCGATGTTGTGTAGTTTCTGGTTGGATAAGCCTAGTTTAGACTGTTGCTTATATTTTGCTATTTATGGCCCTGCGTGGCTTATGAATTATACTCCAACTAGTAGTATTTTATCGATGTTAAACTCTCGTAGTATGGTTTTTGTTTTTGATAGAGGTAAAAGGCTGCTTCTTTGCTGATTTTATGCGGGCAATGGTTCTGTCACTGTTCTCTTAATTGTACCTATGGGTCAGCCCCCTCATTTTTGGTTGTTGTTATTATCAAAAACATGAGAATAAATCTCTCCTAATTATTAAAAGAAGGCTCCCCGTTGTTGCAAGGTGTGCGCCCTTGGTCTCCTTGTGTTGTGCAGCACCAGCGATGGGTTTGCGACATGGCTTAACTGCCTCTCGTGGATTCTATGTGCAACATGGTTGTATTAGGCATTAACATGTTGATCTTTTGGTGCAATAGAAACCGTGTTTCCAACACCTCTGTGATTCACTACTCTGCCTTTATAAAATAAGATATGAGTTTCAACTCCTAATCTAACTTGGGTGGTACATCATCCTATCCTCTTTTTTCAAGATAGATGTTATTATTTTCTTCTCTTTTCAGGAAATAATTTACAATATAGAGCAACAATAATTCTTACAATTTTACTGTTACAAATTTACTTATAATGCAAGAATGATACAATATAGATAAGAATAGAAGCAAATTTTCTATAAAGGCGCAAAGTCCTTTGTTGCTTCTCTGGGACGGGAAAGAGTGCTTAAGCTCAAAGTCTTAAAACTCATTGTTGTCCTATCAACCTCTTTACAAATACTTCTCTAACCCAATGTGTTTATTAAGAAAATCAAAGTAAAGCACAAAATCTTTAATTTGACTCCTAATTATAACTTTTGATAATATTTTTTTGAAATGATATATGAATCTCAAAGTCTTCAAGTTATGATTTCCTTCCCCAAGATGACACAATAAAGCACAAAGTCTTCAAAGTGTTACCTTAATATATCTCAGCTAACTTCAATTTAAAAATATCAATATGAAGCACAAAGTCTTCAAAATGATATCACTATCACCAATTCCTAATTCTATTAACAAGAGTCAAAATATGACACAAAGTTCACAAATTAACAATATTCTCTCAACATGCCTTTACTTGAGAAAAATAAGAATTTATAATGAAAATGACATAAGAACACTCTCGCCAAAAACCACAAATGAATCCAACACAAAGTTTAGATGCCAAATCTTTCTTCTTATTTCATCAAGTTTGTAAAATCACAAAAGGAACATAAAGTTTCACTTTTTTGCTCTTTACTTTGACAGACTTTCAACATATAGATTAAAGATTCTAGATGGAAATTACAAAAAGCAACCTCATATATATAGGAGAGGTGCGATGAGAAAAACTAGGAAAAACAATGACTGATTCAAAGAAGAGTCCTAATTGACTTTGGACTTGTGCATTTCCTAAGTGCAAAAACTAAATACAAAATGACACTTGAGGTGTCAAAGTCTTATTCAAATATGCATCTACTATGAAAACTACTAAGTGTCACGAGACACTCCATTTTGATCCCGCTTCATGAATTCCTCGAACGTTTGTAGAAATGCTTTCATCTATTCTTGATCAAGTCCTTTTGTGTGACTCGTGATGACCTTGACTCGAGTGATATAATCTTTGAGGCTCATGTAGCATTTCTTGTGTTTTTTTTTAAGAGAGCCTAGATCATCCAAATTTACTTGGATGTCGATCAACTTATCAATTGAGGATAATGAGAAAGCTTTCTTGTCAACCTCTTTCCCAATTAGCACATTGAATTCTTTGCCAATAGCATCCTCATGAAGGGGCTTTTGGTTCTCATTAAGGAAAGTGCAAGGAAGAGATGATATCTTCTCGATGATGTCTTTCCCTTTATCATTACATTCTTTCTGTGCTTTCCTCAAATCTTTGATAAGCACCTCTATTGTGTTCATTTGATGTTCCAGTATTTATCTTTGCTCAATGTACATATCCCTTGAAGGGAGCACTCCAACCAAACATCCAGTTGGAAATCCTCTAACTTTAACCAAGAGTTTAAGTCCTTCTCATGTTCTTCCAATTCATTTGAAAACAAATTTAAAGTTTTATCAATTTCAATTTTTACCTCCTCCAAGTTGTTCACAAGATAACTGTTGAACATAGAAGATGAGTTCCTTAGCTCAATAATCTATCCATCCATTTGCCAACTATTCTCCCACAAGAATTGACCTATTTAGATTGTTTAATGATTTTCTCATCCACTGAATAAGTGACAAGTTCAACTACCTCTAATGATTTGGTAATCTTGTTTAGGACTTCTGCGAGTTGATCAACCTATTTTTCAACTTATCTTTCTTGACTTTCTCTTCATTGAACATTACCACAAGATGCTCGAAAGAAGTTTGAGCATCCTCAACTACACCTTCATGTGTTTTCTTGCCCAAATCAATTCTATTAATGACATAATCAGTAGGTTGTACTTTATTCAAGTCTGTGTCCAGAGGAGGAATTGCCATTTCTACATACTTGTTCTTTGATTGATCTATTCTCAATCTGGACAAAGTCTTGGCCTTCTTTATGACCTTGGGCTTAACAAACACCAATTGGTTGAAATCAAAGTCATCTGGGGAGGTGGCTTGCTTCTTTCTCTTAGGAGTGTTAGACACTAGCCATGGTGGCAAAGATGTGTCATCATCCACTTCCGTAGTCAACACTTGTGTTGCCAACTCTTGAGACTGAACACTTGTAGTAAAATGGGTGGATTTGAGGTAACAATGGTGGGTGAATTTGGAGCAATAGAAACTTGAGGAAGAACTTGGGTTTATGACATGAATTTGTCAAAATCTTCCAACATGGAAGAAGTAACCTCAAACAAGTTGGGAAGGAAAACAGTGTCAAAGTTGTCATGGGGTGTATCAAAGGCAAATTCATTTGTAGAAGTAGAAGGAATAACATGAATTTCAGGAGCTTGTGAAGAAAATGACACAATGGAACCCAAAGGAATAGTATTAGTAACTGAGACTGAAGTAGTATTTGTGATATCACATGATGCAAGAGGAACACCTTCCTATGTCTCTTGAGACTGGGAAGTACTTGGAATTTTAGGTAATCCTTCCTCATCAAAGTCTCCTTTGTCTTGTTCCTGCTCATTTTTTGGTTCATCTTCCTCTTGTTGTTCATCTTCATTTTCTTCTTCTTCTCCTTCAACTTCATCATGGACTTGAGTCTCTTGATTTGAAGGCTCACCTTTTTTTTTACCTTTTCCAATAATAAATTGAATTTTGGACCTTTAGGAGCCATAGGATCCTATTTGTTCTTGGTCCTTAGTTCAGAAGTCTTTCCCACAGGTCCTGCGGTCTCATCCCCAGATCCGGTCTAGAAAGGTTTCAACTGAACACCATGTAGATTCAACCAAACATTGGTATTAGTAATAATATTATGGAATCTAGTCCTTATTGAAGTATTCTCCTTTTGGGACCATTGAATAAGAGGCAAAGGTGATCCAATAAATTTGTTCTTTTCATACATAGGATCTAGGATGTCTCCATCCTCTTCAAGATCTTTAGGAACATCAACAAGATCAAAATTCTCAATTTTCTCTACTATCAGACAACAGTAGTCAATTATCTGGATGTCCTCTTTGGTTATGCAATCAATCCATACATCTTCAATTCGTTGGACATGGGTATAACTCTTCTTGATTTTGTTGTTCATGCCCCTACAGTCAAAATACTTCCTGGCTTTGAAAAATCTCATAGTCACCCTCCTCATCTCTTCCTCCATAGCATGGGCCTTGTAGATGGAGTTGATGAAATATCTCCCTATTACAATGGAGAACTTGAGACCTGTCTTATGAGCCCCAAATTGATGCTCATGGATTGATATCATTTGATGAGACATCTCCATAATAATAATCTTGTTTGATGGATACCTTGGGAGCATGAAGGGTTCTTCATCAAAGCATCCAATTTTGATATATGTAAATGTGGATAATTGTAAGAAAATACAACCATATTCACTCACCACCTTCCAGGGCTCATTTGACACTCTTATATTTTGAAGATCTTTATCAAATAAACACATATAATGAGAAAAGAAGACATCATTAACCCTCCTGAAATGGCGCAAACTCTCTTTAAGAGTCAACTAAGTGAAGTACTCATAAATATGAACCTGGCTCCTATCACCTGTGGTAGATAAACCTAAAAAATGCCTCATTGAGGCGACTACATAGACAAGATAGGAAGTCATATAAAATTTCAAGGTGGTGGGAACCTTGGTCAACTTCTCACACAAAGCATCTGCAATTTGCTTTCCCCAGAAGATCCTCTTTTTATTTTGCCTGATAATGTGCATATATTGATACATCCACTTGGGGTAAGTGTTGGAAGTTAAGAGGCCTTTTACCCTGCTGAGAAGAGTATTGAGATCATTGACCTCCTCAATGAAATCACTACGAGGAAGAGTCTCTGGCCATCTTGCAATTGTAGGCTTGGGAGCCTTTAGCCAATTCTCATTGATATTCCTCCTGCATTTATCTGAATTGTTGTCAAAGTAGGTTGCAACTGACTGCATGTCAATATTGGCATACTTCTCTATGGATGGACACTTGAAAATTGTTTCTAAGAAGTCCTCATCAAGCTTGATGAGCATCTTCTTTCCATCTGCATTCTTCATTGATTTGGTTGTAGGGTCATACCTATTAGCAAGAGCTAACACAAATTTTGGATTCTGTGCTGACATAGGAAAGGCCACCACCAGATGAATTTCACTGTTGATGATGGGTTCCATTTTGAAAGATATTGGTGGCTCTTTGACTCTTTTCAATAATTCATCGAGATCCACATGACCGATCTCCATATCTCTTATATTATCAATATTGGATGATACAGATGAAGGAGGAAAAACTAGATGAATCTCTTGTTTCTTGAACTTCATTGATGTCTTACTATGTGATGGTTTTGTCATTTGCAATAAGTACATTGCAACATGAAAATTTTATCACCATATTGAGATGATTAGCCTCCATAGGAATCTCATTTTATAAAACAAATGCCATCGATCAACCACAAATTGGCCAAAAACCACCAATTTGTAAGTGTGTGAATTAGGCGCAAATCGGACTTACAAGTCCGATTTTCACTTAATTAAGTGGAAAATTGATAACAAGTGCATATCGAACTTATAAGTTTGATTTGCACTTTAAGGATAGCGAAAAATTAGAACAAGTGTATATCAGGTTTATATCCCCGATCTACGCCTAGGAAAGAATGGGGAAAACTAAAGGTGCATATCAGGTTTATATCTTCGATCTGTACTTCACAAAGGAAAAAAACAATATATGGTGTGAATCAAGGTTATAACCCTGATTTACACCTAAGATATGCCACTTCACAAAAACTGTCAAAATGATAAAGTGGTGTCGGTCGGACATACACCCCTGACCTAGACTTTGAAAAAAAAAAATTCGGTGTAATTCAAGGATATGCCTCGACCTACACTTTGCGGGAAGGACTTAACAAAAAGTGCATATCAAACAATGGTGATGGTTGGGTTTGTAACCCAATTCATCACCAATACTCAAGGAACATGGTGGAGATCAAGGATACAAACACGATCATCACCAACACTCGGGCAAGGCATATACAAATTGAAGTGGGTGGGGGGACTGTGTCCTCGCCACACATTGTGAAGCAAGGCTCGGTGTATGACGAAACCATAGCCATGCCACAAACTGTTAGGGCATAATAAAAAATATGATGTGAGTCGGATTAAAGTCCAACACACATCAGAGCCAAAACTTCGAGGTGTGTCGGACTTAAAATCTGGCTCACACCATCAAGTAGGGTTTCAAAACAAAGCGGAAAAAATAAATGGCGAATTAAAATACTAACATCATACATTGAAGTAAGAACTTCAATGTATGTTTTAGCATTCGAATTCCACTTTCCAAATAGAGCTATGATAAGTAAAAAATGGGGAAAGATCTAAACATACTCATGAAAGATGAATCTAATTTCAAACAAGAAGAGCTCGATGCCTTATGAATCTCCAAGTAAAATAAAAAGAAAGAAGGGAAAGAATCGATAATAAAAAGATAATAAGCATAAATGAAATTGGACTCTTTAAGCATTAAATGATAAATCATGCATCATTATGGTGTAAATCGGTCTTATAGGTCTGACTTGCACTATAATGCCCAAAATGGTGTAAATTAGAGCTATAGGTCCGATTAACACGAATATGATCTTTATAGTGCAAGACCAGGTTTTAAACCCGACTTGACACTAAAAGACCAAAAATGGTGGATGATCGGGGTTAAAACCCGACATGACACCAAAATAGGAAAAATAACTATAAGTTAAAATTTGAAATTTTAACTAATAGAATGGAATTCCGGGACTAAAAACCAAGAATTCGAGGACAAAAGAAAAGACAAAAATGCCTCCTAAACTTGACTTAGAGAAAAGAGGACTAATTTGAAAAAAAATTGTATGGGTTATCTTGTTTTCTCACAAAACAAAAACAAGGATAACAAGTTGAGTTGGCTCTAATCTACAAAGGATGTTCTTTCTCCCTCTCTTGATATACTTGGTATAGTTCCCCTTGTTCTTTCTCATTCCTTAGGTAATATGTCAATGCTTTCAACTAAAAATCTCTTGCATAGATCAAAGGATTCTAAATTGTGTTATAGGGGACAACCAAGTTATGGAGATATAATTCACACATCTGGTCCTATGTCTCAGGTGTTGTTCTTGAATATGCAATCAGGAATGACCTAGGTGTGATGATAAAAATAGGTGCATTGTTGAGGAGCTGACTTATCTAAAAACATAGGAATTTTTCCTGTGAATATAAGGCATACACCCTAGCAAGAGGCCTATAGCTAAATCAACCATCTATTCAAGATTAATTATCAATTTCTTGACTTTGGTATCCTTTTCTCCTAGTCTAGTCTCATAGTTAGCGTTGAATGTTTCTTTTTCTCTTTCCAACTGTTTCTTATGTCATTCAAATTTTAAGTGTGTCTGCCACAAATCAATGCCAAGGGCAAGTGTTGTAAGAGTTAATGGAGTGTTCTTTAATTGTCGGGGGTTCCTTCTTTTATAATTTCACTAGAACTAACTTGTTTGAACCTTCCCCTTCCTTCTAGTTGAGTGTTAACAATGTTTCTAGCTCCTTTATTCTTCCTTGCAACCCAATTTCTCTTTCTTTATAACCTTTTAATTGTTCTTCCAAGTCCTTAATCCTATTAAGAGTTTCCTACAACTCATCATCCCTTCCTTTTCCTTCAAGGACATACTCTAACCCAATGAAAATGTTGGGCCTTGTATCAATCTCATCATTATTATTACAAGTCCTCATTGGAGGGATTATTTCTTGTTGTTTTGGACTTAATGTTTGATTGCCCTTTTTCTTTGCCATGAAGGGGTCATCAATGTCTATATCATGCTTTGAGTCATGTACTGCTCTTGGCCCCTCTGTGTCCTCTTCAATGGTTTCTTCATCTAATATATTTTCATCCTCTATTGCACTTTTATGTCTCCTAAATAGATATTCTCTTTTTGAGTTAATATCAAAATAAAAAATGTTATCCTACTTAGGGGTTTCCTATTGAAATGCGATCCATTTTATTTAGAGGCAATGAGAACGCCTCTCTAGCTTTTGTTGCCTATGAATATTCTCTTTCTTTTTCTTCTTTTGTTGGGATTTTTCTCTTGACCTAGTTTTTCTAGGTTTTTATTTAAATTTTTGCTTTCCCGTCTCCTTACCAAGTGTTCTCCTAGACTTCTTCACAGACTTTTGCTTCTATGATTGCTTCCTAAATTTATGGTTTTTAGTCTTCTCTCTAGTCCTCTATTTCTTATGTTTTCTAGGTATTGAAGAAGAAGAGGAAAAATCTTTTCTTTTCCTTGTTTTTGGCAGAGATGGAGGCATAGGGCTCCCAGGCAGAGATGGAACAAGGGTTTCATTAGAAGCTACAAGGTGATCTCTTTGATGTTGCATATAGGTGGCACATTTTTACCATTATTTCCTTGTCCTAGTTCTTCATTTCTAATTCCTTAGGGCTTAGGACAAGTGATGTAGGAGGTGGAATGTTGTCCTTATTATTCACTAGCACATTTTTTGTGGGGTTTCAACTTCTTACTCATCTATTGTTTTCTTTGTTTATGTCTCAAACCTACCAGGTTCTTCTTCAGCCCTAAAATTAATATTTTTTAAAACATTTCTTAGGAGCCAATTCTAGATATTTTCCCATTTCTTAAATTCTTCCCACCTAATTTATGAAAATTGGGAAAAATGAATCTCTTTTAACTAGAAGAACAACCAAACAATGTTGAGACAAAAAGGAAGATGACTTCTTCCTTCTATATTCCATAACCATTCTTGTCAACATATGATAAAAATAGTTAGGAACATTCACTAACCTATTGTGACAAAGATGGATGAATATCTTAAAATGAACAATATAAAGCAGCGAATGGCATCTGTCATGAGTTAAACACCTTATTATTTAAGATGCAACATCCTTCCATGGCATGGAAAAATAAACACGCATAGTACCTTGAGTAGACAAGTCAAGTAATTAGTGATATCTAGTGAATTTTGCTCTTGTAGAGATAACGTTTGGGGACATTGGGTATTCCTCATCGGTACATGAAATGTCAAAAACCTTTGAAATGATTGCTTTTGATTCCTCCACTCAAAGTCTCTTGATGATTGTCTCATCATTGGGAAATGTTTTCACAAACTGTTCCATCATTTCATCATTATATTCCATTAATGACAAATACTAATGTAGATCCATCTAAACCTCTCAAAAATTGGAAAGGACTCTGCATCTAAAAGTAACAGAGTATGATCTATAGGTTCTCATCAAATAGGGTACCCACCTATTTTATATTCATTACTCTCTTCTCTTCTCCTTTCTTCTCTTGTGGCTATACTTAAGCTACTTCCTAGAAAAAAACTTCTCTGCCAATACTTCACCACAGACTTATTTTTAGCTCGATTCTTTCGGACTACCAAATTTTGCAACTAATATCTATCAACTTCCCCTTACCATTTCAAGTTATTCTATTATGCATATCATGAGGTAATCATATGGCTATGATGTATGCAATTTGAAAGACAAAAATAATTATTACAACTACCCACCAAATTAAGGTATTAATTTGTCTTCAAATTAATTGCAAGGTGAGAAGGGGTACGAAAGATTTGAACGTGGGATATGGTAATGATAATTGACAAGAATTAATAAATACCAAGACTCACCTCCCCAGGTGATTGCGTGCATCCCTGGGGGACTAGCTAATCTCACCCCTTCCTGGCCCCCACTTGGTAGTAAGTAAGACCAAGACAAGGCAAGTTGGGCATTGGGTTGGCTCGTGAGGATACTCCTGAGTTATCAAAAAATAAAATACACATATTGATATAAAATAAAATATGTAATAAATGAGATAGGGCTTTAAATACGTACATAAGATCTAGATAAAAGTTGATAGTCGGCACATTGATAGTGTGCGATAAGCAAAATATATGGCACAAAGAGTGAAATGGATGTGATTGATGTGACTTAAGTCATGGGGTGAAGTGGGTTTCAAGCTTATGATTACACCACGTGGAAAAATATTTGAAATTGGTGGCAAAAATACTACTTCACACATAAGAATACAAAGTGTTGCATGAATATGTGAATGGCTACATGTAAATTTTGTTGCTTTCTTTAGTTGCATGCAATATGACAAAAACTTTAAAAAGTATGAATATCTATGATTGTTGTGTGTGCACAAAGTTAGGTCCTAATTATGGTTTGATTCCTCAAGTCTCAACTGACGTGTGTGGTTGCATGCTCCTCAATGTTGCCAAAAAGAAAAGAAAAAGTGAATGATCATCAAGTAGTGTGTGCATGTGATATCTATAGGGTATTTTATTATGATGAAATGGTTGTGAGTGAACCAAATAATTCATCCTCAGATAGAAATTGTGGTGAATGAAAAGGTGATGATAGTGGTGTTGGAATGACATCATTAGGTGGAGTGGATGGCAATTGAGATTCTAGTGGCGACATAAATTGTTGCTACATGTCAAGTAAAAGCTCATATTTATTGTGTACTTTCTTGTACAAATTAAATCTATGTCCTTCACCATTAATAAAAAATAGACTAGATCTATGGTTGTCAATTGAACAACTCCATTTGGAAACACTTGTTGAACTTCATAGGGCCCCAACCAATGTGTTTGTGGTTTGCCCTCAAGATCCTTGTATCTTAAATCGTATAAAAATTCCTTGTCTCCTTCATTAAATTATTTTATCTTTATGTACCGATCATGTTGTTTACTCCTTTATTTATAAATAGTCTTTGTATGTTGAATGGCTTCCACCTGCATTTTATCAAGTGCATTCAATTGATATAAACATTTCTCTATGCTTGATTAAGATCCATGTTTAGTTCCACTATTGTTCTCAATGTTTAATAATTAAATTCAATGGGAAGGACTACCTTTTATCATAGTGTTATCCCAATTTTAGCTGAGCGTAATTTTGGGATAACCCCCACAATTTTGGTTCGAAATTGTGGTTCATAAGCTCTAAGCTCGTGTCGATTCCAAGCATCTAATTAGTCTCTAGGATCATTTTTAGAGTTGGTTTATTTTTAGGTCTTTTAGTTGTATTGTCAAGTCTTAAACCCAACATTACATGTAAATTGTCCATTTAAGTGCAAATCGGGTTTATGAATCTGAAAAGCACATTTAAGTGCAAATCGTGTTTATGAACCTGAAAAGCACATTTAAGTGCAAATCGGGTTTATAAACCTGATTTACACCTATTTAATGCCCACACCTTAGTGCATTTATGATTTCTAATTTGAGTTTTAATGGGACTCTTTTTGCTCCTTTGAATCAATTCTTATAGCTTTGGGTTTCGATTTTACCCTGTTCTTTTGATTTTCAAGGCAAAACCCTTCGAGAATTTTGTTTTTCATCTTGTTCTGAGTTGGAATTTCTAGGTATGTGGCATTGTTTTCCCTTCTTTCATTTTCGTTCTTTGAGTTTAGGGTTTTTATATGGAATTAGGCACGTGGCCTTTGAATCCTCTACTCTTTTGTTTTGATATTTCTTATGTAACACAAGATCATGGCTCCAATTCACACCGCAATGCGTCACATTGTGGTATGAACCGAGTCCATGCCCTCGTATTTTGTCATTTTTTCTTGGCCACATTTGTTTCAAGCCCTTGTGGTGTAAAGTTTGGTTGACAAGCCCGACCTACACCAGTTTTATTTTTTGCATTACTAATCGCCATTGGTGTGGATCAAGTTGGCAAACCCATACTTTGTACTGTGGTGTTATTCGGATCCGTCGACTTAATACACATCAATACCAGTCCTATCTTTAAACACTTTCAAATGCCACTGCATGGTGTAGTTCGGGTCACTGAACTCAAACTACATATCCATATGATTATATTGGGTGTGGTTGGGGTCCATTGATCTGACCTACACCATGTTACCTTTTTTATTTTTTTGGTGTTGTTCGAGCCTGCGAACCCGAACTTCATCAAACATCTCTTTTTACTATTGTTTGGGTTCATTGACCCGAACTATTCTACTATTTTGATCTTCCAATTGTGATGTAAATTAGGTCCATAGACCCAACCTACACCACAAATCATCTTTCCAAGATACAAATCAGGCCTATAGACTTGATTTACGTGTTTTTCATCCTTTTTCACTTTGAAGTGCAAATGGGGTCTATAGGCCCAATTTACACCCAATGCTTAGAATTTTTTCTAACTAAGAATTGTTCCAATGTTGAAGTTTTATCGGTACTATAGATGTTTTCCCACTAGCCCTAGAGGATATTTTTGAACCTTGATGTAGTTCAAGCTATTTTCAAATATCAAAACCATCTCCAAGAAAGAAAATAATTAAGTTAAAAAAACAAGATCCTCATCCAGTCTTCCCACCATCAGCAGTGATATATGTACACACCTAAAATTGGCTATGAGCAATTAAATAAATATTTTATATTTATTTAATAATTATTCATCTATTAAATAGTTAATTTGAAAAGATTAATTTATTTAATTCATTTTCATGTCTTTCTATTAATTAATATTTTATTAATTAATTCATCTATCTTATTCCTCTATTTAATTAAATATCTAAATATTTGATTATTCCTTCTAACCAAGTTAATTAAATATCCAATATTTAATTATCTCCTCCAAGCAATTAAATATCTAATATTTAATAGTTATTTTCCTATCCTATAGTCTCAAATATAAAATAATTCTCAAAATTATTTAATCCCTTTTCCAACTCACCCTCCATCTCCACTTCATCTTCCCTTTGCCAACTCATCAAGCATGTGGCTAAGGAAATTAATATTTCTTAATATTAATTCATGATTTATCTTCAACTTCCAAACTTAATGAAATTGTGTACGTACACACATTTCATAACCATTTCCTATATTCTCTCTAACACCCCCTACATCTTAGGAAAGACTTGAGTCCACTTGTCCTACCATGCCTAAATTTCCTCCAACCATCCCTAGATTCTCTCAGTCAGCAACCCAGTCAAGGTGAGATGAGTGACACTTGTCTTCTCCTTCTCCCTTTCTCTCAACCTTCACCTTTGCTCACAACCATTCAAATCTATAGATCTGATCATGACCCTTGATCTGAGCCATATCATCTTATCCTCTCAAAGTCTATAAAACCAAGAGCTTCAGTTGAGAGGAAGAGAGACTTCAAGAGACTTCAAGTGCATTTTGCAAGCTAATCATATACATCCGTGAGTTTTTGAAGCAAATAGCAAATATCATTTTAGCAATATTATCATATAGTATTATCATTTTAGCATAATCATGTAGCTTTGCATATCATAATATCAGTTAACTACAAGTTATCAGTCCATTCTTCATATGCCATCTTGGAAGCCAACAGTGCATTGTCTGAGAGCACACCATCTGCAACTAGGAACAATGGAGTTAGGACACAATGAGACATAAGTCATGAAGGTAAAATAATATTTTATTTTAATATGTATTTCATGTAGTTTCATTGGTGGATTTTGGATTTCCTGTATGCATTTCCATTGTATTTTGTGAAACTAACTTATTACAGAACATTCTAAGGATGAAATTCAAGCTCACACATTTTGGCACCCACTGTGGGGTTGGACCTCGCATATACTTTTAAAAATCTCGAAAAAAAAAAAAAAAAAATTAACATATTTGTAATGCAGATTCACGCATATGCCAATTTTGATAGCGCTTTTGCATTGTAGGTTAGCGCTTTTGCATTATAGGTTAGCGCATATGTCATATAGGTTAGCGCTTTTGTAAGAAAAATAACGCTTTTGCACAATAGGTTAGCGCATATGTCATGCAGGTTAGTGCTTTTGTCAGAAAATCAGCGTTTTTGCACAATAGGTTAGCGCATATGTCGTACAGGTTAGCGCTTTTGTCTAAAGATTAGCGCTTTTGTAACGAAGGTTAGCGCTTTTGTAATGAAAGTTAGTGCATGTGTAACACAGGTTAGCACTTTTGAATCATAGGATAGCGCATTTGACAAAAAGTTTGTAACCAATTTGAAATTAGGCTTGTGGAAGCCAACCTAAGGTTTTTCACTAACTTTTTTTTTCTATTCTACAGATTCCTAACAGTTTCTTGCAGGTTTGGAGAAGACAATTTAGGATTTAGTGATTTCTTTCCTAGCTTTTTCAAAGTTGGTTAAAAAGAACTCATATTTCCTTTTGGGTAAAAAAAAATCTTCATTTTTTAATTTGATGTTCTAAAAAGTACCTCACTTGTTTTTTGGGCTCTAAAAATAATCACATTTGCAAGGTAAAAAGAACAACAAATTAAACATTTACTTTCTTGCAAAGTTAGGATTCACACCTCAAATTTTGGGCTCTAAAAAGAACAACAATCTTTTATTTTTTTGCAAAGGTAAAAAGCACAATCAATCTTATATTTTGCAAGTTAAAAAGAACAATCAACTTGTCCATTCTTACAAAGCAAGTTACTTTTTGCAACGATTTTCATTTTGTTGACCAGGATTTCCAATTCCTAGCTTAGAAAATCATTTGCTATGTGGGACTAAAATAAACACCATGCTTGTTGGAGCAACATCTCCAAATAGGACTTAGCTAACAAATTGCTTTGAAAAAGTTAAAAAGAACGCTTGTATTCTGTGTCTCGAAAGTGGTAGGTATATGCTCTCCCCTTAATTGGGTGATCAAAAAGCCAAACCCACTCTTTTACACTTTCTTTACTTTCAAGCAATTAATCCAGTAGAGGGCCTGCCTTCCCCAGCTGCCTTGAGGGGGCCAGTGAGAAGGGAACGACCTAAAGTGGAAACGGGCTAATACCGAGTCCTTCCAATCCACTATAAATAAATCATGTTTGTGATGAAAGTTCAAACAACATGTGCTAATAAGTTCATACCGACACTATGTTTCCCCATAAACCCTATGGAGCATAACCTCTATAGGCTGGGAACCTTCTATATTTACAGAGTTGAAAGTGTCGCATGTATGGCCACATGACCGGAAGCCTTTACTAAAAACCACTTGTACTAGTTGCCAAGATCCTTCTAGTTGTTGGTGCAGGAGGTCGGACCTCTGAAGCGGCTCACACACATACGGTTCCTAGTAGAGATATAAAGTTTGCCATGAGGAGATTTCATGGAAACTGGTGTTTGGCTGCCCCAAAGAAGTGAGTGTCGAGGGTGGAGCCAGTGGGGTCAAGCATCTAAATATCCACTTTGAATAGCGTAGCCTGGGGGGAAACTCTATGTGAGATTCAACAACTATTGTCTTAGCCTGCCATAGGGATTTGTACTTGCTTGTGCATTTTATTTATTAAACATTGTGTCTTCTATGTCTGTAACATGTTCGAAACGGTCAAAAATTGAAGAATATTATCATCTACAAGCGATCGAAAATCAACAAATTTCTAAAAAGTGTGATCAAAGGGATAAAACAAAAAGCATTCCAACACTTGAAGCGCCAACTCAAAATCAAAGTATCAAAACATCAAGATAACAAAATAATCCTTGAAGTAGGTTTGTCTCTAAACCATCATGTATTTTCAAGATAGCTCCAAACAACTAGGTTGCTAATCCTATAGGTTATTTCCAAAAGGTTCTATAAACATCAACATTCAACAAACTATTGATTCAAACATCTTAAGTGCAAAAATCAACATCCTTGTCAAGACTCTCATCAGGATAATCAAATCCTCTATCACGAAGCTTGGTCAATCTATACTAGGTTCCTAATCTTGGATATATCTTTCCTATTTTGAACCTAGGTTACATCAAAACCAAAATTGCACCAACATTGGAGTCAAACTTGTAAACTGTCAAATGCTTATATGACTTTTAAATATCACCTTAAGAAAAGAAAACCCAGTTACAAAGCTACTCAGAAGAGAATAAGATTCTTGTATATCAATCATAAGATCTTACTGAAACATAGGACATTCCTACACCATTTTCATCACTACTTACGTGGCTGCGGTACAAAATTTGACGATGAAATTCTACAAAGACATGCTTTTCAACAAAGAGACGCTTTATCCCAACAAACAAAGAATAGTGGTAAGATCAATAAAGCATATCTTCCTAAACCAATAATTACTTATTGACCTTGTCCTTAGGAATTTTTCAACAAATTTGAGATACACATGCCAGTTTGGACTAGAGCCCAATACGAACAACTTAGAAAACAACAAATGGAGGAAGAAGATACTACTTTTGGATTTACCGCTGTCAACGAAGAATCTATCAATAGCATGATTAGAGACCTTGAACAAGATTTCAAATTTGATAGGCTAATGGAAAAATTATTGACAAAACAAAAAGAGAAATATCTCTTGATATTGGCAAAATATGGAGCTAAACTACCACAAGACTTTAACATAGAAAGCTTAAAACAAGATGTGGAGACAAGTAACACCCAAAACACAGATGAGCAAAATAATGAAGATATAAACAACAAAGAAACAAGGAAAGAAAGGGATGATAAAAGAAAAGAGCGTAGTGACAAAAAGACTCATGACAAAACAAGGAGAGACTATGCAGATAATCCATTTTCAAACTTTACTCAACAAATACAAACTCTACAACAGCAGATACAAGACATGCAAAATGGGACAAGTTCCAAGAAGTATTCATTAGAAGACATATGTCCATATCCCTTTGATAAAAAGCTAAATATGATACCATTTCTGCAACATTGTGAGATTTCTAAATATGACAAATACGATGGAAGATCTGATCCTCAAGATCACATTAGGGAGTTTTGTACTATGAGCATGGAATTTGCTCACGATGAGACTTACCTTATGCATCTTTTTCCTAGGAGTTTAAATGGACAATCAATGGAATGGTTTTCAAGATTACCATCTGGAATCAAATCCTTTGAAGAACTTGTGAATAGGTTTATTTCACAATATTCCTACAATATAAGGAATGAAATAACAATGCTAAATCTTTGCAATGTTAAACAAAAGAATGGTGAATCCTTTATGATCTTTTTACAATGATGGAAACGCATATTTAATAAGTATCCCTAGGATGTACTTGATCAAGAAAAAATGGACATATTCATTGATAATCTTATCAGTGAAATGAGTTATCGACTAAGGATGCAATGTCCTCCCTCTTTTGCCAAAATGATCGAAAATGGTCTAAAAATAGAGAACGCAATGGTAAAGAAAGGAGAACTAAAACTCTACAATAATTCATACAACAGCAACAACAACAACAACAACAATGATAAACCCAAGTTCTGGTCAAAGAATAGGAATGTCAGCAATGAAGGAAATGATGATAACAATACTGCAAAACAACAACAACCAATTTTCAATCTATCAAGTCAAATCCCAAGCAATGACAATCTGGAAAACAAGAAAGTCAAGTCCTTTTTCTCTAATCCTCGGAGAAAATTCACAAATATTGGAGAATCTTTAGAATCAGCTCTAAAAACTTTGATTGCTAACAAATTGATTGTTTTACCCGAAGCAAGAGTTTATGAACCACCAGTTAAGCCAAACTGGTGGATGACAATCATTTTTGCAATTATCATCGGAATAAAGGACACCTAACAAATGATTGTCAAAGATTGAAACACATTATCCAAGATCTAATTGATAATGGAACCATTACGGTAGATAGCCATAAGATAAATGAATCACACTTGGCTTTTAAAACTCCACTTCCAAACTATGATAAAAGTGAATCATCCCAATTGGAAAATGACAAAGGGAAAGCCAAAGTGAATTACGCTTATACATACAATGATGTAGTAAATGTGATAATTGTTAACGAAAATCCGTCTTCAGAACCAATCAACGTTATCAAAAGAAGAAAAGCAAAGATTACCTTTCCAGGTATAGTAAAAGACTCAACATCCACATCACAACAATACAATTTAGTAGAGCAATTACAACGAATACCAACTCAAATGTCAATTTTGGAACTTCTCAAGATTTCACCTATGCATAAGGAAATTTTGGAGAAAGGTTTAGTGGAAACAATGGTATCAAAGGATTTGGATATAGATCAATTCCAAAACATGGTAGGACATCTTATAGCTCCTCATTGCTTATCATTTTTTGAAAATGATGATGCCTCCTTACAACATCCTCACAATGCTCCTTTACATGTTGAAGTCTCCATTAATAAAACTCATGTCAAATGTGTACTCATAGATGGAGGAGCTAGTTTAAACATTTGTGCATTAAGTTTGATAAAAGCTTTGGGGTATTCAGAGAATGCAGTGGACCCGAAAAAGAAAATAACCATCAAGGCTTACGATGAAGCAGAACGTTCTTCTAAAGGAACTGTTATGCTACCAATAAGGATAGGACCTATGGAAAAGGATACATTATGTCAAGTTTTAGACTTAAATCTCTCCTACAACATTCTTCTAGGAAGACCTTGGATTCACAAGATGAAAGCAGTTCCTTCTACATATCATCAATGTATAAAATTTCCTCATAAAGGAAAAGAAATCACTATAATTGCAGATTCCAGTCAATATTGCAACAATTTGAAGCCAACACAAGATACCTTAGTTCCACATAACAGAGAATCAGTATATCCTACCAAGGAAATTCAAGCAAAGTTATGGGAAACTTTTGAAGAAAAGCTCAAGTTAAATGATGAAGGAATGGGAGAATATTCTTTGAATAATTTTCCACTTTCCCCTAAGTCATATGGAAAACCTACAGATATTCAATCAAAATCATCAGAAAAATCAAAACGTATGTTTAAGGGAACCTTTGTTAGTGCCAGAACTCTTGAGGAAGAAAATGAAGACAAGGACATTCTTGGTTGGTTATACAAAGATGAAGATAAAACCATAGCAACAGTAGCAGAAGTCAATATTCCCATAAAACAATATGGCAAAGGATATGAAATCATGCAAAAGATGGGATATGAAGGGAAAGGACCAATTGGTAAGCAACATCAAGGTATTTCAGAACCTATTTGTCCGCATTCACAATCCACAGAAGATAAATCTGGGTTAGGATATCTGAAGTCTAATCAAAAGCAACATAATACTCAATAGCAAAACTGGAGAAAGAAATCAGTTTCTCAAGGACACAATTGGCAAGAAAAGCTACATCAAGTAGCCAAAACAGTAGCCAATAAGCAAAAGAAGCAAGAAGATCATGAAAAGAAAGAAGAAAAGACTACTATCAAAGGTGAAGAAAAATCTTGTCAACAAGTTCTGAAAATACAAACAAAAGAAAAATCTGAACAAAATATTCTAGAAGCAGTAAAAATAGAAATGACAGAAATCAAAGAACGTTTTGCACCATACGACATTCCAGTATGGTATAGTGGAGTAATCTTAGATCAAAATTCAGAAACAGATTCCAACGAGTATGAATGGGGACCAGATAATTTATCTACTACATCAAGTAATGAACACAATGAAGATCAAGAAGCCATTACAAAAGAAGACTTGTCCATTACAGAACAAAAGATAAAATTAGAAAAGAGACAAGAGAAACTCAGAATTCAGAGAAAAGAGGCGTATGCAAAAAGAAAAGAGAATGACAAAAACAACGATACAATGCCTCAAGAAGTGCAAACAAGAATCAGATATGCAAGAACTATAGAAGAAATAAGAGATAGTCAAGTTGGATTAACTATTAGTCCAGAAGAAGATGAGTTTGAAAGGAGACAAAATCTGTTAAAAGAATCCTCTTTAACATGTCCACAAGTCTATAAACTCCAAACTGCAAATGGAGTCAATCAGGAAGAAATTTGCAATACCAAAGACGTGTGTGTTGATATAATCCATTCATTTAAGGGACAAACGTCAATTGAAGAACCACTTGAGTGTGAACTACAAAATGCTAATATTAATCTTGTTAAGACTAATTCGGAAATTCTTGAGAAAGACAATCCTTAAAAATATTCAATCTATGACAATACCTATTCTATGATAATTTATGATCATTATGTCATGAACGTTGAAACACCTAATGATGACAGTGATTATGATTTACCCCTTCTTCATCCTGAACTAATTGATTGGGATAATTTAGACAACCTCGAACTAAATGTCTTTTCCAATGATCATGACTTAGTTGTGTACCTTAACGCTATTGAACCCATCCCACCTAAGATATCTGCTACTACATATTCAAGTAAAGTTTTTCATAGTCTAGAAAATGCCAAACTTTTTAGTTGCAAAAGTGAAATAAAACAAGGAAAGAGACCTATTGTTGAAAACCATTTCATGGCAACATTAGATCAATCAAAAGAGAAAATAAAGGGCGTATCTGATGATGAAAACCTCCTTGAGGCATTAGAAGATGGAAAGTTTGACATTTTTCCTGCATATTTTCAAGAAAGGTCTGCTATCCTGATAGAACCAACAAAAGCAGTAAACATTGATACATCAAAGGATCCTAAAATACTTCATTTTGCTGCCTCATTATCAAAAAAAGAGAGGAAAGAATACATGGAATTCTTTAAACAACGACAAATGAATTTGCTTGGTCTTATGCAGATATGCCAGGGCTAAACCCAGATCTTATCATGCACCATCTCAATGTGGATTTAAAAGCAAAACCTGTTAAGCAAAAGCTAAGAAAGATGCACCCACATATTGCTCTTCTTGTCAAAACTGAGCTCAAGAAATTATTAGAAGTGGGATTCATAAGACCAATCGCGTATCCAGAATGGGTTTCAAGTATTGTACAAGTATCAAAACCAGTTAAGAGCATAAGAATCTGCATAGATTTCAGAGATCTGAATAAAGTTTGTCCAAAAGATGATTTCCCGCTACCAAACATTGATATCATAGTAGACTTGTCAGCAGGGCATGAGATGTTTTCATTAATGGATGGCTTCTCAGGATATAATCAAATAAGAATCGCACCTGAAGATCAAGAGAAGATAGCTTTCACCTGTGCATGGGGAACATACTGCTGGAATGTTATGCCATTTGGGCTTAAGAATGCAGGAGCGACTTATCAAAGGGCTATGACGACAATTTTCCATGACATGATACATACATTTATGGAAGATTATGTCGATGACATACTTGCAAAATCTCACACAAGAAAAGAACATTTGAACATTTTAAGCAAGATTTTTGACAGGCTGGAAAGATATCAATTGAGATTGAATCCAAAGAAATGTGCATTCGGGGTAACCTCTGGAAAACTCCTTGGGTACATTATATCAGCTCATGGCATTGAAGTCGATCCTAGAAAAGTTAAAGCTATCATGGAGATGGAATCACCTAAGAACATAAGTCAATTGTGATCTTTACAAGGAAGGTTGCAATCAATCAGGAGATTTGTGTCCCAATTGGCCGATAGATGTCTTCCCTTTACCCATCTTCTACATAAAAATGTTCCATTCAAATGGGATCTAACATGTGAAGAAGCTTTCTTGCAAATAAAAGAATATCTTATGAGTCCTCCAGTACTAATATCACCAACCAAAGGGAAACCCTTGTTACTCTATGTCTCAGCAACAAGTGTATCATTAGGCACTCTCCTAGCTCAGCACAATGATGAAGGAAAAGAAAGAGCAAATTACTATATCAGTAGAACACTTGTTGGATATGAGTTACATTATTCATCAATTGAAAAGATATGTCTGGCAGTTGTATTTGCAACTCAGAAGCTACGACATTATATGTTGATTCATATTGTAAAATTAATAGCAAAGATAGATCCTCTCAAATATTTATTGTGAAAGTCAACATTAACAGGGAGAGTAGCCAAATGGGTTATGATACTAAGTGAATTCGACATAGAATATGTTGACTGGAAAGCCATCAAGGGACAAGTCATTGTTGATCAATTAGCTGATGCACCTCTACAAAATGACATGCCTTTGCACATCGAATTTCCTGATGCAGATATCTTGACAATAAGTACAAACTTTTGGGAATTGTACTTTGATGGTTCTTATACTCAATATGGATCAGGTGCAGGAATATTTTTTATCACACCTCAAGGACATACAATTCTGAAATCATATAGACTAAGATTTCCATGCACCAATAATACTGCAGAGTATGAAGCATTGGCTATAGGGCTCAAAATGGCCATTGAATGGAATGTCAAAGAACTACATGTCTATGGTGATTCACAACTTGTCATTAATCAAATAAATGATGAATATCAAACAAAGGATGATAAGCTTATGCCATACAAACAGCTAGTGGAAGAATTTAAAGGACATTTTAAAGAAATCACATTCACCCAGATTCCCAGAAATGAAAATAAAGCAGCAGATGCAATGGCTACAATAGCATCTCTCTTACAAAATAAAGAGAATCAACAATGTTACGAGTTTCTTGTGGAAGATATCTTAACCCCTACCATTCAATCCCAGTATACCTATCGAATTTGCCATATATCAGGAACCAGTCAATCCTTATACGATCAAACCTACCAATATTTAAAAGATCATATCCTTCCTATGGAATTATCTCGTAATCAATGCAAAAACTTTATCCGTCAGTCCTCTCGCTATACCATTATTGTTGATATCCTATATAGGCATGGTCTAGATTATTGAGATGTCTAGAAAAAGATGAATCTGAATGAGTTCTTAATGACATTCATGTGGGTATTTGTGGTACACACTCAAGTGGTTTAACATTGGCTAAGAAACTTATTCGTATGGGTTACTTTTGGCCTACTATGGAAAGAGACTCATTCACCTATGCTAAAAAGTGTAAACAATGTCAAATTCATGGAAATCTAATTCATGCACCAGCACAAGAGTTATATCCTATGACAGGGTCATGGCCATTTTCACAGTGGGGCCTGGATTTGGTAGGAAAGATCAATCCCTCATCTTCTAATGGCCATAAATTCATTCTAGTTGCTACTGAATATTTTACTAAGTGGATTGAAGCAGTGCCTTTAACAACAGTGACGGGAAAACAAATATCATCATTCATCTTGAATTACATAGTCTGTCGCTATGGAGTTCCTATGACCATTATCACTGATAATGGAAGACCATTCAAAAATCAAGATGTAAAAGAGCTATGTGAAAAATTTCATATCCAACATAGGTTCTCTACTCCATATTATCCACAAGGTAATGGTCAAGCTAAGGCATCAAACAAAACTATTTTAAAAATCTTGAAGAAAATAGTCAATGAAGCTGGAAAAGATTGGCACATTCAACTGAATCCTGTTGTTTGGGCATATCGAACTACTGCCCGCACTCCAACAAGGGCAACTCCATATTGTTTGGTCTATGGATTAGAAGTGATATTACCTATAGAAGTAGAGATACCTTCTCTACGAGTATCCTTGCATGGTCTTATACCAGAAGAAGAACAAAGAGTCTCTCGACTCCAGGAACTAGAACTGATTCAGGAACGTCGCCACAATGCAACAGATCATTTAAAAGTATATCAACAAAGAATAGCAAGAAGCTATAACCACAGAGTCAAGCCACGCATTTTTCAAATTGGAGACATAGTTCTAAGGGAGAATCCGAGAAATCAGCAAGATCGGGAAACGAAGGGCAAATTTGAACCAAATTGGCTAGGACCTTTTGTCATAGTAGCAACATATGGATCAGAAGCATACAAATTATCTACCCCAGAAGGTGATTGGTTTGATGAACCTATCAATTCTATCCACCTCAAGAAATTCTATGCTTGAGATATAAAGTCCTGGAAAAATCAATAAAAAGACATATAAAATCCTGAAGAAATCAGTAAAAATCAGAAAAGCAGAAAATCCCTAAAAATATATAAAACAACAAAAATGCAATAAATTTAGATGGTGAAAATCTGGTAAATAGACACTATCTAAAAAGTGAGTTCCTCCATCCATGAGATCGCTTTGCGCACCTATCCACTCCATCCTCTTGCATTTATCATTTCCATCTATCTTAGCTTATCCATTCCATCTTTCGCATCCATTGCTCTGAACCATTTAGCAAAAAATATGCAACTTACCAACAGTTATCAATCTTTGACATACTTTCCATAGTCACTATCTAAGATTTTATCAGCATCAATCAATCTGCATTTGTATCCCACTATGGTTTGGATCTTGATCAATTCATATATCCATAATAAAATCTTTTTGTTTCCACTGGGGGCAAAATCCTAAATTCCTTTTGCTAAGGTGATCTTTTGAAATTTAGAAAATCCAAAAACATTCAAAAAACTTAGAAAATCAAAAAACACCTAGGATTTCGAAATAGATAACGAGCAACAAAGAAACGAAAATCAAGGCATTTCATCAACAACTGAATCATAAAACTCAGAAAATAAAGAATCAATCAACAAAGCTATAAAGGATTATCAAATATCATTCATTAAGATGATAATATCAGTTAATGACCATAAGAACATGTGAATGACATACAAGATTCGGTGTTTATTTCTTGATTTTATTGCTAATCATGTACTCTATGCAACTCAAGGATGTCCATGACTAGAGGAGCTATGATGAGGCATGATTATTTTCTTTGATTGTTGTCTGTGGTTTATCTCTTACTATGGTATGAACTTGTCTCAGGATATGATCAGCAAAAGATCAAGGAGGATGTTCCAAGTCATGCATGAAAAGAGATAATCCTTCTCTATTCTATAAGCAATACTCAGGTCAACTTGGTCCATTATATCAAGTTGCTTGTATTAACTTGCTATATCAAAATCCATGTAAGCAATGCTCGGGTCATCTTGAATCATTATGTCAAGTTGCTTGTATTTTCTTACAACATTTAAAGCTCAATGATGAAAACAAGCACTGTTACCTGATAGCATATGAAGAATGGCAGTACAATTTTTAGTTAGATCATTTCATTAGCTCATTATTCATTTGCATTATAAGAATTCATTTGTCAGTTGCATTATAAGCATATCATTTCATTAACATATCAATGGTCATAAATAAAGATTGAGTATACTTGGACAAACAAAAACAATTGCATTTTATCATATTAGGAGCATTCATTCTTAGAATCATTTTAATCATTATCCATTTCATTTAGTTGCATTTTATCATTGCATTACATTCAATTAAGTGCATTTCATGTAGTGTATAATCATTATTATCTACATTATCATTTCATAAAAATCATTTAATTGCATCTATTTCACTTAGATTCATAATCATTATAAGCATAACATATAAATCAAAAACAAATCATTCATGTGTAAATCCGTATAAATCATTGCGTTAATTGCATTCAATTAAGTACATTTCATATAGTGTATCATTATTATCTGCATTATCATTCCATTTATCATTTAGTGGCATACATAAAAAATCCAAAAAACATTTCATTTGTATATACATCATCCTAAGCATTAAGTAATCATTTCATTTGCATTTTCATATAGATCATTTGCATTTGCATCATTTAAGTTAAGTAATCATTTGCATTTCCATCTAAGGTCATCAAAATCAAAAATCAAAAACATTTATCATTTGCATCATATCATTATTCATCTACTCCTTTGCATCCATAAAATTAAAACATATAAGCATATAGAACATCATCAAATAAAGTAACATGCATAAATAAAAGCATCATCATATAGAAACCATATATGCATATAGATCATCATAAAACAATAAAAGTCCAAGTATACAATGATATCAGATACAAAAATACAAGTGCCTCAAATCAAAGTCACAGCTCTCCTGTACCACTACCACCTGACTCTATTCGTCTCTGTGGTTGTGGGTGAGAAGATCCTCCAGATGCCTGTCTACCATGCTCACCACTCCTCTGAGGAGGTCCCATGACCCCACCACTGCTAGTATCCATCAACACGGTGGTCTGATAACTACCTGCTCTTTGGCTCTCTGCCACTTCCTCCTCATACTGTCATTGCCAGTAGGAAGTCTCCTTCCCGACCCGAAATAATGCTCTAACAGTGTCTGCTGAGAGAGTACCTGACCCAACCTGCTGAATATGATCTAGAAGACCCTGAGTATCCTGTCGTCTCCTAATAGTTGTGTCTCTCTCAGTCATAAGAGTCTGTATCTGTGATCAAAGCTGATCAATTTGTGATCTCAGACTGTCAATAGTATCATGCGCTAGCACATCATGCTCTGGTATAACCACATCTGGTGTATCCTGCACTAGTGCAACCTGCTCTAGTAGATCCTGTTGTAGTGCATGAATCCCAATCCCCTCACCACCAACCTGTCCAACTGCTGGAACCTTAGTCCAGTAACTCTCCGAACCCATCGTCTAATCAGGGGAATATGATCCTTAGGATCCTCATCATCACCACCATGAGCTGCAATAACTCTAGGATCTGGCTGAATCTATCCAAAATCAATACCTCTCCCGCAACCCCCATCCCGTCCAATCACCCTGCCCCCTGTCACTGCCAATCCTCTAGGTGATCTCATCCCTACCCTGCTAGTATCCCTCCCAATCTGTCCACCATCTCTCCCACCCATAGGACAAGGTCTATCAATCCTGCCAGCCAGTCCAAATGGTCCTCCATGGACTCTCAATCGACGTCCTCTCCGTCCAGGTCCACCACCACCACCATCCCCACCATCATCTCCACCTCTCCCAGCCTCATGTGCAGCTCTAAGCTCTCATCTCCGTCTCTGTCTCCTGCTAACAGGATCATCTGAATCATCGTCGTCATCTCTTGAGCTAGGAGGAGGATTTGTTGGATCTGTAATCCGAGGAAATGGATGAGCTAATAAATATTGAGCATACTCTGCAGTAACCCCGTGATCAAGAATGTGTAATCTCATATCGTAAGCCACTCTCGGAGTAGCATCAAACTCTGCACGAGCAATCTCAAATGACAAAGATGGACCCCAATCTCGCCTATCTCTGTATCATCGAGCATAAATCGTCACACCAGTAGGCATAGGCTGAATGATACCAAACTGTCTCAAAATCTGACCAATCAACTGTCGCTCAATAATGAAGGGGGTATGACCAATGAGATATCTACTCTGCATGATAAATGGTAATGTCTATGCATCATCCATCTATGGCTCACAATCAACATATGGTCTCCAAATAATGCTATCCAAAGAATCAAGAACCCAATGCCAATACTCCATCTTACCCAGCTTGGGTTGAGTAAGAACACCTGCATAAAAATAAACATATGGCTGCCTCTCTCCATGAACTCTATGATGGATAGGTCGTGTAATAGCAATGTGCTCCTAGCACCAGATCTGTAATAAAGTACATCCTGTCGATAAATCGCACTCTCATCATACACAACCTGGTGTAGATCATGATATAAATGTGCTAGCATACAAACACCCCAAGCATATCATGTCCAATACTGCATCATGCTCAGTAGCACCTCACCCCATCCAATCGAAAATCCTCAAGATCGCCTATCCGAACATATAAAACCACCAATCAAACTAGTAAGAATCACAAGAAGAGTCTCATAGTACATCACCATGTCTACCCATCGGATCTCTCCTCTACTGATGCTCTCATCAGCAAAAATGACTCTGCAAGCCTCGGTCCCAACGCGATCCTAATAATCGTACTGCACTAGCTCCCCAGTCACCAAGATATGCAGAATCTTGTAGACATCCTCTAGGGTAACACTAATCTCACCCATCGGTAGGTGGAAAGTGTTATGCTCACTATGCCATCTCTCAGCTAATGCAGTCAACAAACCTCAGTTATGTGTAATCTCTGGCATAAACAATAAATGACGTAAACCATGGGCATCTATGTGTCTAATCTCGGCCTGGGATAACTCCGAAACTAAATGACGTATGACAGGTAATTTCTCCTGACACTGGAGAACATCAAGTTTCTCTTGTTTGTCAAGAGAAAACAATCAATCAAATCAAACTGACTCAATCATCTACCAATAAATCAAATAAAATTGAATCAAATCAATCAAGCTATCGACCAATCAAATCAAATTGAAGCAACTTAAGCTATCAAATCATTTTAAACCTATTAATCATGGTTTATTATCAATCAGTGAGTTTGATCAAAAACTCTGCTAAGCTCTTGCATCAAAAACTAAATCGGTTTCTCAAATCTATCAATCACGCTAAACAAAGCTACTCAATCATCAAATTTATCAATCAAGCTAATTAGAGCTACTTAATCTAGTAATCAAAGTTATCTATCAATCTATCAATCATACAATCACTCAATCATGACTCTATTTCATCATACATGCATATCAAACATGTTAGATCTAAAACATCAAAGTGATTTTTAGCTTTTGTATCAATCAACAATCTCAAATTTAAGTAAAAGCGTTATCTTTTTTATCATATGCGCTAATCGACCATGCATATGCACTAATTTAAGCAAAAGCGCTATCTTTTTTATCATATACGCTAATCGGCCATGCATATGCGCTAATTTAAGCAAAAACGCTATCTTTTTTATCATATGCGCTAATCGACCATGCATATGCGCTAATTTAAGCAAAAGCGCTATCTTTTTTATCATAAGCGCTAATCGACCATGCATAAGCACTATTCTAAGTGTTTGCGCTAACATTCTATGCATAAGCGCTAACAAATAAAACATAAGTGCTATTCTAAGCATTTGCGCTAACATTCAATACAAAAGCGCTAACATACAGAGCATATGCGCTAAATCAAGCATTTACGCTAACCAAAATTGCATATGCGCTAACCAAAATTGCAAATGCGCTAAACTAAAAAACGAAAAAATTTGAAATTTTCAAAAATTCAAAAAAAGGCTCCTAAAACATGAAATCTTGAATGAAAACTTGAAAACAAAGCTCGGGCTAAGATACATACCGGATACCCATACTCCACTGGCCGCTGATATCGCCGAACTCACTCAAATCGATGGTTCTCCACGAGAATCACCATTTTGGTCACCTCGACAAGAATATTCTCTCCAAAAGCTGACAAGGATAACAATGAAGTTAAAATTAGCCTTGCTTAATTTTATATTTACTATTTCAAGAGTAATTAATTTAAAAAATGGGGCAATTTAATTTGTTTTTAACAAATAAATTTAATTGACTGAAATTTTATCACATTAATCATGAGATTAATCATTCAAACTAAAATTTTTGATAATTTCACGATCAATCTCCTGAGGGGGCACACAATCTGGATTTTCAATTTCTATCAAGCATTATCGAGACTTGATTTAATCTTTGAAATAATGTTGTTTCGACATAATTTCAAAGAGGGGCAAAATGTATACACCTAAAATTGGCTATGAGCAATTAAATAAATATTTTATATTTATTTAATAATTATTCGTCTAATAAATAGTTAATTTGAAAAGATTAATTTATTTAATTCATTTTTATGTCTTTCTATTAATTAATATTTTATTGATTAATTCATCTATCTTATTCCTCTATTTAATTAAATATCTAAATATTTGATTATTCCTTCTAACCAAGTTAATTAAATATCCAATATTTAATTATCTCCTCCAAGCAATTAAATATCTAATATTTAATAGTTATTCTCCTATCCTATAGTCTCAAATATAAAATAATTCTCAAAATTATTTAATCCCTTTTCCAACTCACCCTCCATCTCCACTTCATCTTCCCTTTGCCAACTCATCAAGCATGTGGCTAAGGAAATTAATATTTCTTAATATTAATTCATGATTTATCTTCAACTTCCAAACTTAATGAAATTGTGTACGTACACACATTTCATAACCATTTCCTATATTCTCTCTAACACCCCCTACATCTTAGGAAAGACTTGAGTCCACTTGTCCTACCATGCCTAAATTTCCTCCAACCATCCCTAGATTCTCTCAGTCAGCAACCCAGTCAAGGTGAGATGAGTGACACTTGTCTTCTCCTTCCCCCTTTCTCTCAACCTTCACCTTTGCTCACAGCCATTCAAATCTGTAGATCTGATCATGACCTTTGATCTGAGCCACATCATCTTATCCTCTCAAAGTCTATAAAACCAAGAGCTTTAGTTGAGAGGAAGAGAGACTTCAAGAGACTTCAAGTGCATTTTGCAAGCTAATCATATGCATCCATGAGTTTTTGAAGCAAATAGCAAATATCATTTTAGCAATATTATCATATAGTATTATCATTTTAGCATAATCATGTAGCTTTGCATATCATACTATCAGTTAACTACAAGTTATCAGTCCATTCTTCATATGCCATCTTGGAAGCCAATAGTGCATTGTCTGAGAGCACACCATCTGTAACCAGGAACAGTGGAGTTAGGACACAATGAGACATAAGTCATGAAGGTAAAATAATATTTTATTTTAATATGTATTTCATGTAGTTTCATTGGTGGATTTTGGATTTTCTGTATGCATTTCCATTGTATTTTGTGAAATTAACTTATTACAAGTAACATTCTAAGGATGAAATTCAAGCTCACACAATATCAAATATCACAAATATTAGGGACACAAAGATAGGCCATGTGGATGTTGATGAGTTCCTGAGGCGAGTTGAGAATCCTCCACACTGCTATCTAATGGAACCTACCACTAATAGTAGTATTCATTCAGTTGCAACTTTCCCTATGTTAGCTCAAAATCCAGAGTTTGTGCTTGCTGTGGAAAATCACTTTGATCGTGTGAGTTGAAGTGTAAAGGATGCAGATGGAAAGAAAGTGATAACGTTGATTGAGGATTTCTTTGACTCCTTGTTCAAGTGTCCTAGTAGTATAGGGAAATATGCAGATATTAATATTAAGTCTATTAAGGCCTACTATGAGAAACACTCTGAGAAATGCAGGAGGAATATCAATGACAATTGGTTGAAGACTCCTAGGCCTACAATTTCCAGATGGCCGAAGACCTTTCCGTGAAGTGACTTTGAGGAGGTGAATGATTTGATTACTCTTCTTAGTAGAGTAAAATGTCTTCCCACTTCCAATACATACTATGAGTGGATGTATCAATATATTCATATCATTAGACAAAACAACAAGATCTTATGGGGTAAGCAAATCAGTGACGTCTTATGCGAACAACTCACTAAGGTACCTACCATCTTGAAGTTCTACATGACTTCCTATTTGGTGTATGCTTCTACTACTATGAGGAATTTTGCAGGTTTGTCGTCAAAAGGAGATAGAAGACAAGTGTGGGTTTGGAAACAGTATTCTTAGTCAACTCTTAAATAAAGTTTACATCATTTTAGAAGAGTTAATGATGCCTTTTTTGGTTCCTACACATTTATGTTTGATAAGAAACTTGAAAAGAATAGGATTTATGATGATGCTTGGGAAGTTTTCAACCAGCATGGATGTATGTTTTTACAGTTTCCTACCTTCACCTATCTAAGGATAGGATGCTATGACAACCAACCTTTCATGCTCCCAAGGTACCCATCTGATCAAATTATTTTTGATGGAATTGGCAAGGAAAACAATGGTGGTTAATGAGAAACAATTTGTTTCTCATAAAAATAGGTTTCAAATTTACTTTGTCTATTGGGAGATACTTGATATCAACTCAATATTCAAAGCAAGAGCTATGGAGGATGAGATGAGTGTTGGAATCAAGGATCATTGAGAGGGGGAGTGAATCAGTGATCTACCGGTAAAGGAATTTTTTGACTTAATCTCAAACTACCAGAAGCATATGTAAGAAAGTAAAATGCAGAAACACAAGATAATCAACCACAAAATCATAACACCGGGATTTTTATGTGAAAACGCAAATGGGAAAAACCATAGTAGGGTTTGAACCCACAATATTATTCTAATATGGCCAGTAGCAAAATAAAATTACAAAAGGGAATGCGCTAGCATTTAGGCATACTACCTAGAGCTCATTGCTCAATTACAACAAGGGCTACAATCCCAGAAGGCTCACTACCTTACAAATCATTTACAATGATGTATTACAATGATTGAACTCCAAAATAGCATCAAATAATTCCTAGATGAGTTTCAATTAAGTGCAAAAACTTTGATTGTATCTGTTATGCAACTCTGCTCTGTTTTATGTTCAGTCACTTACCGGATCAAGAATGCGCACGTGAAACTATGCCAAAAAGGTTTCTCGATCACTATTCCCTCATATCACACCACACCACATACCAAAAAGATCTTCTACATTGGTCTTATATATCCACAATCACAAAATAAACAATTATCAAGTCGGCTTGTAATGTAACATGTAATCATGAGTCAGATTGAACCGGATCACCAAAAACATATGCGGATCATCCAAATTATGTTAAAATGATTTCTATATGTCGGCCCTATCATCCCATGCATGAATCTTACCACCACAATCACCAGAAAGCTTCTGGATCAAAACTGCTCTGCTTATCCTAAAATATCGATTATTTGTTACCCGATCACATTCACTTCCGGTTACCAAATTCATAATTACCGGATAGGATTTTTTAGAAGAGTTTCCATCAATGACAACCCTAGACCATTATTCACATATTAGTATCCACTTGGATGAGTGTTAATTGCCAACAATCTCCCCCTTTGGCATTGATGGCAACACTCGTGAAAAATGACTACTTGTTGAAACAACCTGGATACCAGATCAAAATTTATAAGGCTCCCCCTTAGATAAAAAACTTAAAAGCTTGTCATTAACTATACATTTTTCACTCCTACTCTCCCCCTTTGACAACAATGCCAAAGCTGGGGTGTTGCACAAAGACTTATATATAGGGATATCTCCCGGATACACTATATATACTTGAAGATATCAGAAAAAAAGAGTCTTAAAAAATCCAAAGTGGGTATCCCACCCAATCTTCAAGTTATCCAAAACTATGATGAATGCACTAAAAACATAGGCATAAATCTCCACATCCCTCAATTCAGAAAAAACAGGTTGAGCCATTATCTTCAAGCAATCAACTTTATTGCTCAACATGGTGTCTATTCGGGGAGCAACAAGGTTTTAGAGTTCACCAAATCTCCTCAAATTATTATTATTTTTTTCATTAAGGCTCGAGATTAGATCATTTAGAGACATCACTTGTCCTTTTATGCTACTGGTAAGGGCTACATTAGAATCAAATGACTGTGATATTACAGCTAGCTTACCCTGGCAAATACTAATCTGCTTGTCTATATCAACTGCGAACTTGGGCAATATATAACAAGACTTATATATCTTACCACCTTCAGTCAAAGCCTCAGAGATAGTTTGTAGTCCTTTTTTTAATCTGACTCTGTCATCCTCAATCATTTTTCGGAAGGTTTGCATTCTCACTTCCTTGAATCTATCCAATACCTTTTTGGTGGTTGCCTTCTCCAGTGATTCAAAATTGGTACTGATATTGTTAATTAACTGTAAGAGCTTACCGAAGGAGTTAGAATTTGGATATAGTTGCACTTTTGGTACCACCTTTTGCAAAACACTCACAGACATCTCAATCAACTTCTTGTCCTCAATCTCTGATTTCACTAAGTCCTGACTAGCTTGAGCCTGGACTGATGCAACTATCATTAGTCTTTCTATCGGAGACATCTGTCCAATAACAAGAGGTTTATCAAAATTAATGGAGATCCATGGAATAATTATTTTTCCTTTGTCCTTAGGAGAGTCAATTACCATGACTACCAAGACATTATCAGTTTTCTGCTCTCCCTTCTCCTATACCTTATCATGTACTTTATCATTATCCGCCTCTTCTCTTCATGCAACCTTTCCTTCTTTATCATTTTCCTTTTCTTTAGCTTGTGCACTGATGTCACCACTTGGTGCAGTATCAACTTTAGTTGTCTCTTTTTCCTCTTCAACTTTCCCTTCCACTATTTTTGGATGAACAATCAGAGGATTTTGACTATCTATAGCATCAAAGGTTGAATGGGTCTCATCTACCAGATGAGAGGTGTCATCCTTTTGAGATTCATCATCATACCTAGGATTGATTGGCAATCAATTGTCCTTTAGGAACCTTTTCCATATCTCTTATGTTTCTTTTCTTACTTCCTCTACCCTCTCAACCATAAGCCTATTGACTTTGTTTTTGCTTTTGAATTCCTTCCGGTTGACCAAGTCCACGAGTTTGTCAACTTGTTCTTGAGATATGCAGGCACTAATATTTATCAATTCACGCTCTTTCATTTCCTTATCTAGTCTGCTTGCAGTTACCTTCTAGCATCAATTATATTATACAAATCTTTCGGAATACTACATTCTAATTCAATTAAAGACTTGCTGAAGTTATGCAGATGCAATACAACACCTTTCTCAACTTCCCTTTGCTCATTTTTATCAAAATTATCATAGTATACATTGATTTTCTTAATATTACCATCCTTAACTATTTCATCAATCAGCTCTTTTGAAGTTAATGTAGGAATAAAGGTATATTTACCTTCCGCTTTGTTGGATTCAAGGTCCTTATCAAATTTTGTTCTTACCCTTCTTCCTCTTTTAGGCATGTTGATCAGAGAGGGTTCTGACTTTGCCTTTTTACTCTACACGATACCATTGGATTGTGGTTTCCTAACCACTCTGACAAACTCTCCTTTCTTCTTGGCCTGCTCAACATCTTCATCTGACTCAGTTTCAGATGCAACCGGAGATACAACAACATATGTCCTCTTTGGTTTCTCCTTTTGCTTCAATACTCCTTTCCCAGATGAACTTTGACCTGTAGATGACTTCACCAGAGTAGAGGCAGATTTGGTCTCCTTAGGTTTTGATTTGGAAGGAACCGATTCAGCCTTAGGCTTCTTTGATTCCTCTTTAGCTTCCATTTGTGCCTTATTCTCCCTCACTTGCTTGAATGCCTCTCTAGTGAATCCCATTTGCATAGCCACTTCCTTAGCCATTTTAGATACCTTTCTTTTTCCGGTTGGGTGAATTTCTCATGTAGCTCCATATCCTTCTCCTTGAAGGTGCCAAATCTTGGTTCATTTGAGTCCACCAGTTTTCTCAGAAGGTGTTGAGCATAGACCTCAAGTGTTTGGGCATCAACCTCATAGCCCATTGGCAGAATCCACACCATTCTTGGTTCTACTACCTCCATATGGCATTGGTCCTTGCCGACCATGAAACAAATATTATTTTCATACTTCTCCACCACTTTCTTAGGAATCCTTATTCTATTATGCATTCTACCTTGGAATATTTTAAAGAAGATCCACAGGGCATCTGTTTGATTCTCTTTGTTTCCCAATCTCTGCAGACCTTGTTTGATTTGAGAGATCACTGATATGTCATATACCCATTGGACTCTCCCTATTCCAGGAATCTCATTCATGAAATAAAGTGCAAGACAGATAATTAGAGAACCAAACTTAAAAACATGCTTTTTATCATATTTAATCTTCTTCAAATTGTTGAGAAGCTCTTCAAGAAGGACTGAACACAAATCATATTGCATGTCCTCTTTCACCATCTGATACGCTGCATAAATTGCAGTACCGGAGACAATTTGCTAGATTGGTAAAATTTATAGCCAATGATCATGGATGCAAATCTCACATCATGCTCTAGGATATCATCAATGGTCATAGATCTGCTATCAAATTGAGCACCGGTTAGCTTTGTAATGGTTGGGTTTGTTGTTGAACACAAAATCCCACTGAGAGGGGGGTGAATCAGTGGTTCCTAAATTTTTCTTCTTCTGATCTAACTTGAGAATATCAGTTATTTACTTAACTACTTAAACAGTCACACCAGTAATACAGGAAAGAATGCCAAAGAGACCATTCACACACAAGTAACTCACAACACCAAATTTATGAGGAAAACCCAATGTGGGAAAAACCTCGGTGAGAAAAGCTGCTAGAGACTGCTGCTCCAATCCAACCTCACAGGAAAAACATAGAATTACAAAGATTTTGGGCATCAACCCCTGCACCAAGCTTCAACTCGGTGATGTATATTGAAATACTATTTGAATACAATTAAGGCTTCTCGTTGCAAATGAATTATGCAACTCTTTGATCAAATACCACTTTTTTGGTTGATTGCCTATCATGGATCTGTAGAGAGTCTGTTCCAGCACCGGTGATTCATCATTCTTGCTCAATTTGATGTCAGTTACCATGGGGGTACTTACCGGTTTTCAATATTCCAGTTGGAATTTCTTCAACATCTCCTTTGCATACTTGACTTGTGAGATAAAGATTCCTCTGTCTTTCTGTAATATCTGCAAGCCAAGGAAGTAAGTCAATTCACCAAGCATTGACATCTCAAATTCTAACTACATATGATCAGCAAACTCTTTGTAGAGAGTATCCTTGTTGCCTCCAAAGATGATGTCATCTACATATACAACCACAATAATCATGTGATTCCCATCTTTCCTTATGTACAAATTGTTGTCAGCACTTCCCTTTTTGAATCCCTACTCCTTCAGATACTGATCTAATCTTGAGTATCATACTTTGGGAGCTTGCTTTAAACCATACAGATCCTTCTTTAACCGACACACAAATGTCTCATCATCATGTAGAAGAAATCCTTCTGGTTGCTCCATGTATACTTCTTCTTCTAAATTTCCATTTAGAAAAGCAGAATTTACATCCATTTGGTATACTTTATAGCCCTTGTAGGCAGAGTAAGCTAAACATCCTAATGGCTTCTAATCTAGCCACCGGTGCAAATGTTTCTTCAAAATCAATCCCCTCTACTTGAGAGTATCCATTGCACACTAGTCTAGCTTTATGCCTTACAATCTTACCTTCTTCATTCATCTTGTTCTAGTAGACCCACTTTGTGCCAATGATGTTCTTGTCTTCCGGTCTAGGGACTAATTCCCATCTTGTTCTTCTCAATCTAGTGTAGTTCTTCTTCCATGGCCTCCATCCATTCTTGTCTCTTGCTAGCCACATTGAAATTTTTGGGTTCAAATTCAGTCATGAGGCATAGGTTTACTTGTTCATCATTCCGGGAAAGTCTTCTTCTAGTCTGCACACCGTCACTCTTATTTCCTAAAATTTATTCTTTCAGGTGATTTAGTTGTACATACTAGTTGGGGACCTTCTTGGATGCTACCTCTGGTTTAGTATCTATCTGAACTTCACAATATTCATCACTGGAGTCATCATATTGGTTAACCTGTGGTTGACATCCTCTATGCATATCTTCATCAACTTTTACATGCACACTCTCTACAAACCTTCTTAGCCTTTTATTGTAGAATTTGTAGGCTTTTCTGTTAGATGAGTAACCAAGAAAGATTCCTTCATCACTCCTAGAGTCAAAACTTCCTAACCCATCCATATCTTTCTTGATGAAGCACTTGATTCCAAATAATTTGAAGTATTTGATAGACGGCTTCGGATCATACCATAACTCATAAGGTGTCATTTTGTTGTTTGTTCTTAATTGAGCCTAGTTCAAAGTATATACAACAGTATGAACAACTTTTTTCCAATATGTATCCGGCAGACTAGCCTCATTTAACATGGTTTTGGCCATCTCCTTGACTATCATGTTCTTCCTTTCTACCACACCATTTTGTTGTGGTGTTATAGGTGCAGATTATTGCCTTCTAATACCATGTTTTTCACAATAATCTTCAAATTCATTGGATGTGAACTCTCCACACCTGTCTGATCTTAGACATTTTAATCTGTACCCACTTTCCTTTTCCACCATTTTCTGAAAGATCTTGAATCTTTCAAATGCTTGTGATTTATCTTGCAGAAAGGTGACCCATGTCATTCTTGAGTAGTCAACAATGAAGAGCATAAAATATCTTTCACCAGCAAGTGCTCTTGTTTGAGTTGGACCACATAGATCTATATGCGCAATTTCAAGTGGTCTTGAGGTGTTGTGCTCCTTTGTCCTGAAACTCACTTTTGTTTGCTTACTTTTTACACATTCATCACAAAATGTGTTTACCGGTTTGATGATGGGTGGAATGTTTCTCACACACCCCTTTTTGCTCACTGCAACTAAGTTATCAAAATTTATATGGCCTAATCTTCTATGCCACAACCAACTTTCATCTACTTGTCCTAACATAAAATGGGACTCATAGTATTCCTTCATATTATAAACATTTCCATCAGTTCTCTTTCCTTCTGCCACAACTTTACCGGCATTGTCTTTCTTTATCTGACAACCGGTTGAGTCAAAGGTGAATTTGTAACCTTTGTCACACATCTGACTCACACTCAGTAGATTATGCTTGAGGCCTTCCACATAATATACATCATATGCCTTCAGTTTTCCATCAATGCTTAGAGTTCCTTTTCCCTTTATTTTGATTGAGGAGTTGTCTCCAAACCTTACTGATCCACCATTCCAGTCTTCAAGTTTGATGAATTTCTTTTTGTCACCAGTCATATGGTTTGAACAACCACTATCTACCACCAATAGATTTTTCCTTTCAATATGCAAGGCCATCTGTACTAAGAGACTTGATTTGGCCTGTTCCTTTTCTTTCTCAACCCAAACCAGTTTGATTTCCTTCTTCTTGTCTGCTGCTATATTGAGCTCCAGTTCAGTTACCAGCCCTTGATCTGGATTTGCCTTCATTTGCTTGATCTTCTTGTTTTTCATAATTTCGCTATGTGTCCAAATTCTTGACAGTTGTAGCATTTTATATTTTCATTAAAGGGAACGTCCTTAAAATTATTGTAGGGTGCAGGTTTATTCTTCCTACAGTCAAAAATCTTATGACCATATCCATTGCACTGATAGCAGACAACATTCATATCCCAGAGTGTATTAAATAGGTTTCTACTTTCATAATTCATAGAAGGTTTATTGTTTAATCTACAGTCAGCTATTATGTGTCTGAATTTATTGCACCCGTAACAGTAACCATGAAAGTTTGAAACATATCGGTTAAGTTGTCTTGGTCCTACATGGAGCTGCCTCATGGATGGTTTTCCCTTCATGTTGTCAAATTTGGTGAATCCTTCACGATCAATTCTGGCATTTCTCCTTGGATCTACATTTTGGTGCAAGAAGTGTGGCCTCCAGTTCATTTCTGTGTATTAGTTTGAGTAACGATTTCCAATAGCGTCTACATATGTCTTTTTGTCAGTATCCTTGCCTAAAATGAATTTCTTCTTTCCTTCACCTTCAATTGAAGACGTGAACATTATTTCTTTGTCAGATTTATCTTTGTGGGATGAACTTTGACCTTCTTCAAAACCTAAGCCACTGATGTCTTTGGATTGCTTTTGTTTGCTCAAAATCTTATCTAAGGCCTCAGTGTTGCCTTCATACTTTCTCCTTATTTTTATTTCTTCCTTGCTTTCTTCAAGCTCCTTTCTGAGCCTTATTATTTCAGCTTCCAGCTCTTGATGCTCCTTTTCTTTCTTTGTCAGATCAAAGTTTGTTGCTTCACTAAGGGATAGTTTGTAGCGAAGTGTCCTACCTTTCCACAGTTGAAGCACTTAAGTGGTAACTTTCCTTTGTACTGGTCAGATCCTCTTTGGAGCTTCCTGACAAAGTTTACTACTGCATCAAAAGCTTCACTAGATTCTTTGTGAGTAACAACTTCTTTGCCCTTTTTGGTGATGGTGAATGCTACTTCTTTTCTTGAGGAAGTATCACCGGTTGTTCTCATCTCATAGGTTGTTAGGGAGCCAAATAGATCATCCATTGTAAAAGTCTTCAGATCCTTGGCTTCTTCAATGGCTAACACCTTAGTATCATATTTGGGAGTGAGAGATCTAAGTATCTTTTTGACAAGAATATCATCTGCAATCTCTTCTCCAAGTCCTCCAATGGTATTCACAGTTTCATCAAATCTGCGAAGATAGTTTGCAATATTTTCATTATCTTTCATTTTGATGCTTTCAAGTTGACCCCTTAGTGTTTGCAGCTTGGCTTCTTTGACTTTGGCATCTCCCTCAAACAACCTCTACAATTTTTTCCATGTCTCCTTTGCTGAAATACAGTGCATGACTTTGACAAATTCATTATCGGACAGTCCACTTAAGATAGCATGTTTTGCCTTTGCATTATTCTCATACTCCTTTTTGGCATCCGGATCAGAGGGAGGAGTATTAGGAACGACATACCCATTCTTGACCGACATCCACACATCAAAACCAAGAGATGAAATATAGGTATCCATTCTTTGGCTCCAGAAGGCATAGTTTGATCCATCAAACATGGAGGCTTTTGAGGAAGCAAACTCACTTCTTGCCATAGTGCTCAAAGTCCAGAATCTACCCAAGGTTTAAAGATAACTGGGAACCTAGGCTCTGATACCAATTTTTGAACATTGAATACCACTGAGAGGGGGGTGAATTAGTGGTTCCTAAATTTTTCTTCTTCTGATCTAACTTGAGAATATCAGTTATTTACTTAACTACTTAACAGTCACACCGGTAATACAAGAAAGAATGCCAAAGAGATCATTCACACACAAGTAACTCACAACACTAGATTTATGAGGAAAACCCAATGTGGGAAAAACCTCAGTGAGAAAAGATGTTGGAGACTAATGCTCCAATCCAGCCTCATAGGAAAAACACAAACGTAAAAAGATTTTGGGCACCAACCCAAAGAGCACCAACCCCTACACCAAGCTTCAACTTGGTGATGTATATTGAAATACTATTTGAATACAATTAAGGCTTCTCGTTGCAAATGAATTATGCAACTCTTTGATCAAATACCACTTTTCCGGTTGACAGTCCTTTCTCCTCCACTAAAACTCACACTGCCACTTTCTCATAACTCCTCAAGTTTTGTCCTTGCTCCCTCTCACTTCTCCTCTCTGCTAAATCTTCATAGCATCAACAACCTCTTTCGTCTGGAGCTCTCATTTCTTATATGGTGAATTCCCGCCAGAATGCAATTAAAAAAAAAACTGATCGGTTAGGGTTTCCTATTTCCAACAAAATCTTCATGAGATCCAATCCCACCTATCTTGGATCAACCATCTATCCTAGAAGGATGCACTTGTACACGGTTTCCATTATCCAATGCACATTTACTAGAAATGGCAATCTCAAATTGGATCTTTTGTCATGAAATCAGTCGACACATAAGGCACTTCAGAAGTTTTTCTTTTCGAGGACTTCCTGAATTGAATTTCCCTTGCATAGATTCAAGCACCAACTACTTTATGATCTTCCTCTGTCATTCCTTCTTCCTCAAGCCATAATCAGTCAGATGCAATCCCATGATTTGTGGCTCCTCCATTAATAGTAATTATCTATTTCATCAACCCTGTCGATGAGGCTTCACCAACCACAACACATTTGCCACCTATGCTTCACATGGCGTCACAATGATCAAGACATGGCCCACCAGCACACAGTCGGTCCGACAAATGTATATAGGCATATCCCTTTGCCGATAGAGTTTTCTTCTTCTGTTAATCGGTAGAGCATCATGTACCGGTTGCACATCTTCACCTCCGGTGGTGTGAGACAACTAAAACATGTTGGCAATATTGCATTATAACAGACAATGAAAGATTGTTGGCATTTCTTAAGGATATCAAGAAGGTTGTTGATGATTATGGATATAACTGATTAAAGATGTTTTACTGTCTTGATATTATTATTTTGTCATTGATGTCAAGAAATTGATTTTCTAATTCAGTATGATGTTGCCATATCTTGAGAAGTATGATATGAAGATTATAAAGATGTCGGTAAAAGACACATGAAAGAGTATGATGAATAAGGTATTCAATGGGCAACTACTACCGAGTCAGAAAATCATGAGATCATGATGTTTTAGATTGTTTTAACATCATACATATGTTGTAAATTGTAAAGGTTAATACTATACTATGTTATCAAGCAAAGAACCTAGTCGGTAAACCCTAAGGAACCTAGTCGGTAAACCCTAAGGTTATCGCTATCGGTTAATGAAGGCGGAATGTCTACTGAGTGGAGTTTAGTATTCACCGAGTTGTTACCGAGTTGTAATCAAGCTATAACAGAATGCATTAAATGTTTACATGTTGTATTTAATGAAGGAAGCTGATGAGCTAGAGCGGATCAAATGATTGGTAAGCCGTGGAAGAATTTTGTTAATGAATCTAAGGCAATGGAAAGTTGGCATGAAGATCTACAGCTCAAATTGAACCGCAATACCCTGGCACAAGTTCCAAGACTATTATGCAAGTTCCAAGGTGGGGTAAAATGTTTTTAGATTGAAAGATGCATTGAACCTGGACAAGATTGAAGATCTGATGGCTATGATTGATCATGGGAAATGTGATCAAGGAGATTAAGCGGTTACCTAATTGTTTATAAATAGGAAACTGTTGATAAACAATGTATGCGGGCAAGTGTATGCACAAGGATGCTACATAGTGATTACCGAGCACAGAAGCTTGAAGACCTGTTAGAATAATAGAGTATAGAAGCCCAGGAAATAGACAAGATTAGTTCTATGTCTAGATTGTATTGAACAAATAGGAATCTGTTTTAGCATTTTAGATGTGAAGTTGCAGATAGATTTTTATTACTGTTATTTTGTGAAAGTGACAAAAAATCTCTTAACCGAGTGGACTTAACAGTCTTATATGTAAACCCTCTAGCAAGGTGACATTCTAATTGAGTGTTTGAAATCCTTTAACAAGGTCACTTCTAACAAAGTGAAGATCCTAACAGATCTGAGGGAAATCCCTTAACCAGGTCACATCTAGCAATGTGTTTGTAATCTTTAACGGGATTTGCTTTTAACTGAGCATACTCTAGAAGAGTATATTTCTTAGTGGGTTCGAAATCCCATAGTGGTTTTTCCCTATTTGGGTTTCCACGTTAAATCTAGTGTTATGAGGTTTATATTGTTCATATGCTTTTGAGTCTGCATGTTTAATAGTTTTGGTTATATGACTGATATATGTTACCGAGGTTGAATCTGATGTTTTTATGGATGATTAAGTTTGTATGATTCACCCCCCCCCCCCCCCTCATCTTGTTGGCTATTGGATCTGTACTTATATTAAGTATCAAAACTATCAAAACATTCCGCCTCTTCATCATAAGCAAGCAAACATCCTTCAGATTGGTTTCTTTATCCTTCAGACTGATTTCTTTACCGGTAGACCTTCATTCTTTATACTCGCCTTATGTGGATCTCCATCATGTCAGTTGACATCAATGACAACTTAGTGCCAAAATGCCAACATTTGTTACCTTCCTCGAGTTAGGTTTCCAACCAGTTTGATTTAGGCATGTGATTGCATGAATTGCCTGTTGGGTTATCTTGTATGGTTTGTCTAGCCAGATAAACCCATCGTGTGCACGACTCAGAATGTACCTCACCTATTCATCCTCATCGAATGTCGAGAAGTGAACAAATTGTGTAAAACTCTTCCTCTATAACTGTGCATATTTCGGCTTGGGATTTCCATCTTTATTTATTATCCACTCAGTATACAGGGTTAAGATGTCTTTATTTTCAAACTCCTCAATTGTACAGTGAATGTATGCCCTCACATCATCAACATGCAAAACTCCATACGGAACAAATGAAAAAGAACCGTTTGGATCATCCTCAACAAACTTAAATGGATGTTTCTTAAATTGTGGCCTTGCATGTTCAGAAACCTCTACTACCAAAGGTGTATTAATAGAAGAAGATTCCATTTCAAGAATTTTAGGGTTCAAAATACGCTTATGTAAATACCTTTTGCTTCTGTCGGATGCACAATGGTCTTTTTTCATATCGCCTTAATCTTTTAATTTCCTTGAAATTTGGTTCACCTTGCTCTATTGCTTTAACTCTTTGCTCACAATGTGATAAATGATTCACATTTCACCCTTTTTAACTTCACAAACCCTAATTTTAAGCTGACATAAATGCACTAGTAAGGTTCAACCGGATGCCCTGTTTAGCATAAACCAACTCACCGGATTCAAATATTGATATGAGGAATTATGAATAATCATTTCCAAACATTTGTAATCAATCTTGATCGATCACAAATCTCTCCAGGGGGTTCTGCAAGATTTTGCATGAAAATGCCACCCCCTAAGGCCAAATGCCTTATTTGGTGAATGAAGAATCTACACCGGATTCAGGTACAGATCCACTAGCTACCTTGGATTCGTCTTTTCTGACACACATCTTCTCATGCTTGTCTCTAATCTCTTCTACTTTTGGTTTTCCTTTCTCATTAGCTTTGTCTACCAAAGCATTCTCGCTTCTGCAATACTTTGCAATGTGACTAGGCTTGTTGCATGCACAACAAACACATTTCTCTACATAGGTCTGAAATTCATCTAATTTGGTCTCATCTTGCATTGATTAGAGATATGTCCAAACATCCCACAAGCATAGCATTTCTTGTTCTAAAAATTGTTCATTACTGCTCTGCACATGTTTGACTTGTGACCAAAATTATTGCATATGAAACACTGACCGGTAAAGGTAGGACCATTGTTCATATTGTTCATTCCATTATTCATCCTACTTCTACATTTATTTTCTATATGACCAAATTTATTGCAAGTAAAACATCTACCATTGAATTTATGGGCATTAGGTTGTCTTACCAGGGGATTCTTGCTCTTCTTATGATTAGGCTTTGCATTACTCTGTCCAGAACCAGAGGATTCTCCTTTCTCAAATCCAAGTCCTCTCATGTCTTTTCCATGTCTCTAACTTTCCATCATCTTATCAAGCCTTGCTGAGCTAGCATTGAATTTTTCTTTGTATTCATTTGTAGTAGCAAGTTCATCTCTTAGGGCAACAATCTGTCTCTCAAGTTCTTGACCATTATTCCTTGATTGTGTCAATTCAAGCTTCAACTAATCATTCTCATAAGTAATCCTGAAGCATTCATCGGCTCTGTCCTTCAATGATTGATTCAAACTTTCTTCATTCTTCTTTTGGTCTTCAATCTCCTTAGTTAGCTTCATCACAATGGATTGCATCTCATTCTTCAATACAACATTCTCTCTAGAAAGCTTATCATATTCATCAACTTTGTCCTGATTTTCCATTCTTTGATCCTCTTTCTCCTTCAACTTGTCCATCAGCTCTTACCTCTTATCTCTTGAAGTGTTCACTTGATATTTCAAATCCTTAATGAAATCTTCTATTGCATTCAAGTTTCTCTTTAAGGAACTTATTTCATATCTTGATGCAACAAGATCCTCAAGTGCCACACAAAGTTGTCTCTGCAAACTGGAATCCATTGATTCAATCTCCTAAACCTTCCTCAAGAAATTAGGCTTCCTCGAAGGGACTACGCTCTAATACCAATTTTTGGAATTAAGGGTCACTGAGAGGGGTGGGTGAATCAGTGATCTATTGGTAAAGGAATTTTCTGACTTAATCTCAAACCACCGAAAGCATATGCAAGAAAGTAAAATTTAGAAACACAATATAATCGACCACAAAATCATAACACCAAGAATTTTACATGGAAACCCAAATGGGAAAAACCATTGTGGGATTTGAACCCCCATTATTATTCTACTATGGCTAGTAGCAAAATAATAACATAAAAGGAGAATGCAATAGCATTCACGCATACTGCCTTGAGCTCACTACTCAATTACAACAAGGGCTACAATCTTGTAAGGCTCACTATCTTAAAAATCATTAACAATGATGTATTACAATGATTAAACTCCAAAATAGCATCAAACAATGCCTGGATGAGATCTGGTTAAGTGCAAAAACTCTAACGGTATCTACTCTGCAACTTTGCTCTATTTTTCTGTTCAGTCAGCTATCAGATCAAGAATGTACACGTGAAAATGCACCAAAAAGGTTTCTCGATCACTACACGCTTATATCACACCACACCACACACCAAAAATATCTTCTACGTCGGTCTTATATATCCACAATCACAAAATAAACAATTATCAAGTCGGCCTGTAATGTAACGTGTAATCATGAGTCGGCTTGAACCGGATCACCAAAAATGTATGCGGATCATCCAAATTATGTTAAAATTATTTCTATATGTCGACCCTATCATCCCATGCACGAATTTGACATTCAAAATCACAAGAAAGCTTTCGGACCAAAACTGCTCTGCTTATCCTGAAATACCGGTTATTTTTTATCGGATCGCATTCACTTCCGGTTACCAAAATTCATAATTACCGGATAGGATTTTATAGAAGAGTTCCCATCAATGACAACCCTATACCATTATTCACGCATCAGTGTCGACCAGATGAGTGTCAATTGCCAACAATGAGAAGAGTGACAATGAGGCAATTTAAGTCCAGAAATTATTTTGATTATAGAGGTATGAAGGACAAACTAAAAAAGAACTACACTCATGTTCACAGAATTGAAGATATCATGGCTAATTGTACAATTGAAGAAGGTATCAGAAGATTAGACTATTGTCACCTCACAAAAGATCAGATAATCAATCTCAACCTAGTAAACATTCTTGATGACTTGTTTGATGACGGTAATGTCTTAGACTTAGTTTATGAAAATAAGAAGATTGCTAATTCTCCTCTCCCTTTCATTCAATGGTCTCAGAAGGAGGTGGTTTCTATAAGGACTATATTTTAGAGGATTCTTGCAAACACCAATGTATGGCTAGTACAAAAGGGAATCTAGTTGAAGCCATTCACAACTGGATCAGAGGATGATACTGTTGAGCCTACTGGAAAGAGATCTGAATTAAGAAAAAAGAATAGGAAATATCTTGTTTCTTCTCCTAGATACTCCTTAGGATAACATTGAAAATATTTTCTCCACTTTTCCAAATTTTTCCAAAGTATCACATTCATGTTTAAGGATTTTGATAAGTTCATGTCAGATATGGGACCTTTACCAAATGTATCAGTTGCTAAAAACCCATCTTTTGTTATGACTTCTACTCCTCCAATTGTAACTACTTCTATCAATGCCAAGGAACATCTTCTCAACCATTGACAATAGGTGTTGATGATGATTCCATTCTACCACCCTGGTTGCATTCTAACACTCCCAAGAGAAAGAAGTAGGCTATATCTCCTGATGATTTTTATTTCGATCAACTTGTACTTGTTAAGCTGAAGAATGTAAAGAAAGCCAAGACCATCTCAAGGGTTAAGGTAGATAGTGCCAAGAACTAGTATGCAGAAGTTGCAGAGCCTCCTCTTGATAAAAATATGAGTGAAGTCCAAGCAGAGGACTATGTGATAAGGAGAGTTGAGCTTGGGATGAAAACCCATGAAGGCATAGTGGAAGATGCTCAGTTGACTTTCAATGCTCTTGTGGCCAAGTATAATGAGGAAAAGGTCAAGAAAGATAAGCTTAAGGCACAAGTCAAGCAACTCACCACTGTGTTAATTAAGATCACAAATTCTTTAGAGGTGATTGAGCTAGTGACTTCATTGGTTGACGAACAAGTCATCAAGCAAGCCAAGTGGGTTACTTCACGAGGAAGGGAAAAAGGAGAATGGATGGACATGATCCTTAGTCAAGGAACCTACCTTTTGAGTTCTGCCACCAAAATGATCAATAATATGCAGAGTGTTCAATCCAAATTGGATGCAACATTAAAAGCTTTCTTGGAAGCAATGACTATTCACGAGAAGGATTTTGATGTCTGGACAAAGCTCGGGGACTTCTCTCTAGATGTTTTGGTTGATCATGATGTAATTCCTTCTAGGAAAATGTATATCTAGTACAAAGAATTGCTAAAACATTGTATGGAAGTTTTAGAGCATCTCATTGAAGATCTAGAGGAGGCAAATGGTTTGGGTGAGAAGACAATGAAAAGGATCACTAACAAGATTGATGAACTTCCTTGTGACCTACTTGATCAAGATCATAAGATTCTACCCCTAGATCCAGCCATACAAGAATTTAGTTTGCTTGTTTAAGCCAAGGTTGAGAGAGTTGATTTCACTCTCTCATCAACTGATAGATTAATAGTTATCTTGGATAGTCTAGGAACTATCTTGTAGAAATCCAAAGAGAACTATTCTAGCATGATGGACTCAATTGCACAAGCTTAGGTCATCTTAGGTCATGCTAATGAACTAAAGGACTCAAAAGTACAAGCTTCTCTCCAAAATTTTGAGGATTTCTTGAAGAAAAATGGAGATGATGATGCTCAAAATGGAGATCCAGATACTTTGCCATTTTTCATGATTCATAGTTGTTGATGCATTTTTGTAATTTCAATCAACACTTTGAGTTTCATTTTGTATATTTATTTTTGCATGTAGGAGTGCACAAGTCCTAAGTCAAATCAAACTCTACTTTTGACTTAGTCATAGTTAGTTGAGTTTTTCCTAATTTTGCTCATTGCCCCTCCCTTATATATATGAGTGTGCTCATTGTAATTTTTATCTTTTATCTATATGCAATTAGACTTTGTCGAAGTGAAAAGTAAAGTGAAACTTTGAGTTCATTTGTGAGTTTGCTAATTCAATCAATAAAGAAAATATCTTTGGCACTCAAACTTTGTGTAAAGTTCATTGTGTTCTATGGTGAGAGTGTTCTTATGTCATTATTGTTATAGTAATTAAATTTATTGAGTAAAAGTAGTTTATAGGGATATTGTAAAAGAGTAGAATAAATTTGGTGGTGTAGACTTTGTGCTACATTTCAAAATTGATAGAGTAGAATATGTTGGAGGATTACATCATAAAGACTTTGAGCTTTACCTTGTTACCTAGTAGTAAGTATATCTTGTGATTTTGTATAAAATAGCATCATAAAGATTTTGAGCTTTATTTTCATATTTAAATAAAGTTGCTTGGGTTAAAAAAGTTATTATAAAAGGGTAGATAGGATAATAGTGAGATGAAGATTTTGAGCTTCACCATTATTTTCCCATCCTGGGAAGCAACGAAAGACTTTGTGCTTTTATAGAAACTTTGCTTCTTACTTGTAAATCTCTTATAGATGCTCCTAAGTTTTTTCTTGGGAATTTCAAAGTTGTTTAAATGATTATTTCTCTAAATTGTAATATCCTCTTTGAAAAGAGAGAAAAGGATAAGCATCTATTCTGAAAAAAGAGATTGAGATGGTGTAACACTTAGGATTAGAATATGTTTAGTAGTTAGAATTTTATTTTAAATTAGAGTAATAACTAAAGGGGGAGCCTTCCCTTATAATTAGGAGAGATTTCAATCTCACACACTATGGTTGAAACCTCAATTTTGTGAACTTCCCTAGTTTACAAAATTTTCAACCAACACATAGACAAGTTTGGGTGTAAACCTTGTGGTTGTCTTCCATGTTATCCCATATACCCAAACTAATTCAAGAAAATCTAGCGGCCCAATCTCTTTTATGAAATTGATCTATCTCAATCAACATGGATTAAAGCTCCCTATTAGTTACCTCAAATTATGCATTTGATTGTGGATGGTAAGTTGTGGACTTCTTATGTTTGATCTCACAATATTTCATCAATTGTATAATCAAATTAGAAGTAAATTGTGGACTCTAGTTTGTTACTATATCTTGTGAAACTCCATACGTAGTAAATATTTCATCATATAATAATTGTGTTACCTTAGTATCCTATGCATTCCTCAGAGCCTTTACTTCTATCCATTTCATGAGATAATTAGTATAGAGCAATATGTAAGTTTCATTGTTAGATGTAGGTTCAATTGGTCCAATAAAATCAATCCCCCCTTTGTAAAATGGTGTGATTGATAGCTGAGATTGAAGAGGCATTTTGTCACTCGTTGTAGGTTTTCCAATCCTTTGATCTCTCACATCTGCATGTATAATGAACAACATCTATATGTATGGTGGACCAGTAACAACCTGCGTTGAGTATTTTGATTTTTGTCCTCTTAGCTGTAAAGTGTCGTCCACATGGTTCATCATGGCATGCTTCAAGGATATCAAATGTTTCTTTTCCTTGAGGCATATTTGCATTAAAATACCAGGCTTAGTGTAAAATAAGTAGTTGATTATCCATGAGTAGGAAGAGCTACAACAAACCAGTTGCTTCTTCTCCCTGGGTGACAAATGTGGAGGTGTCTTCCATATAGTTAAGTAATTATCAATATTTGCATAATTGTTTTCATAAAGGATTGCACCCAATTGCCCAAGCTCTGAAGCTCATAAATCACATGCAACATGGAAACGCCTTGAAGCCTATGAGTTGCTCGTAATGAAGGTGAATCTTCAGATTATGGGCTAGTTCCCTTATAATGCCTCCTAAAACTATTGATATTTGCTTGGGAAAAAAGATAGAAAGCTTGCTTGAAATGAGAATTTTTTGCTAATAGGAGGTGATGCACCAAAATCTACCTAAGATTTACAACCCTTTTAAAACTCATAATACATTCAAATAAATAGAGCTGAATCTTTCACAACTTAACTAAAAATATGATGCGTAAGTATTTCGTCAAAAAGGATTGAACCTAATGCTTACTTGAAGGAAAAAAACTGGTTTTCACAACTTCAAGCTATCTTGAGTCAGTTAACACAATCTTAGACATGCATCTATCATGTATCTTTTTACACCAAATACTATTGAATGAGACAAAATAAAGGATTTCAAGCATAAATCACAAAAAAATGGTCAAATCATTCATCCATGACACAATGCAAGAAGTATTAAGAAGGAATTGCTACTATTTTATTGAAAATAAATCGATTTTCTATTACAAAAACTCAAAAGCACATGAGTTACAATGCTCTTTACTATTGAATATTGCAAGCAAAGAGAAAAGAACTTGAAGATAAATGAAGAAGAACGAAGAATTATAGAAAAGAAGCCTTGAAAATAACTAAGGGTGAACTAATGTTGAAATGATTTTGCCTCATCGATCTTGGCTCCAAGTGATGGTCTTTTTCCTTGTTTCTATCTTCGAGTTGCATGATGAAGTTCTTGGGCCAAATTTGATGAAGAATCATGCAAAAAGGCACTCAAAACTGCTACAAACTGGCTGTGAACTACTGTAAAAATTGTCTTGACTCATATATTACCCATGTGGGGTAGTTAACTAAGGTCTAATTCATGAATCTTCTCTAATGAGTCCCTTTTCTCAAGCCCTTAAACTAATCCTTAACTCGTGTGATTTATATTGACTAAATGATCATCTTGGGTGATGCATGATGGAAGAAACGTGTTTGCATATCAAAGTACTTGTGACTTGATCTTGAAGTTGATAATGATTTTATTAGGCATAGGAGAACTAATAGAGTTTGAATGAACCTCTTATTAAATAGCGCTCCATCTTATCTTGCATGAAGGACTTGTCTCTTTAAACATGAAGTTCTAGCAAATCCTTCTAGGTGTGGGTGAGCTTGAAGGAGATTGATTTATCATGATTTTAAACACACTTTTCATCATCTTTATAATCTGCTACTATCATATGTGTTTTCTTTTCCCTTTGCTTTCATACCTTCATTCTTTATCAAAACTCTACGAAAAGGAGAGATTGTTATTGTATTTCTTGATTGCATTCTTTCCTATAAATAGTCATGGCATTGTTCTTCAACTGATTTTGATTATGACCTACCTCTGTGACAGTGACTAATCATGTTTGTGAATGATCTATTCATTGTTATGGTTGCTAATCTATCATTGTCCTTTTGAAGGACAATCTCTAGATGCTCGGGACCTTTCCTTTTATACCTTTGTCTCCTTAGGAATATGCATATTCCATCACTATAGATTGTTTTTCATGGTGTTTGGACTGTCTTTTAGTTTCAACATCTTTAAAAATAGGCATGCCCATGGCTTCTTAACTCACAAAATTGTATAGGCAACCAATCATTGGAATAATTTGCAACACCATTTCTCTCAACACAAAGAAAGAATCTCTTCTCATACTGGATTGTCATTATCATTCCACTATCTTCTTCTACTGGACTTGCCATCCTTTGATATCTGTATATTGTTTTTCTTTCTTGTTCAAAAATCCTCCTTAAATAACTTAATCCTTATCTCTTTCTATTTGTTGTTCATGAATGCTTTTACCATACAATCCTTTCAATCACTATCTTGGTTGTACTAAATGTATGGACTGCTCTTTCTTACCCTAACAACTTTGATTTGTTATGATTGTCCTTCATACCATTCATCATTCATTACCTTCCTTAAGCCCTTGTCATTTGGCACTCTCTTGATATCCATTTATCTCTGTCCTAAGGTCTGTACTAATTCCTTGTCTTGACAATTGTTTCATCATTTGTGACTCTCTTTTCATCCCTTTTCATTATCATTGTGTCTTCCATATCTTATGAATTTGATAGTCACTTCATTTGAACAAATTTTGGGACTGGTATTATAAGTTGACTTCTCTCTATGTTTTCAAAAAGCCTTGAGTATATGACTGTCTCTAAAACTCTTTGGTATGGACTGCCTTTAGAACCTTCTTGATATGCTCATTGCCATTGATATACATTCCAATAATCTCTCTCATTGCCTCTATGACATCCATTGATCTGCCTTTTACACTTATCTCATCTACTATTCTTTATTTAAGAGGCCATGTCTCTTGTCCTTTGGTCCTTTGAATCTATGAGTTCTTTGAAATGTTGCTTTACAACCTTATTCCTTTTAAATAGATGCCTTTGTTCTGATTGTTGTCTCTATGTCCAAGATTTTCATTTGGCTATCATTTACTATATTTGTTCTCTATCTTGACAATCATTTGTTTCTTGTGATCATTTTGGCCTTGAATTGCAACTTTCTTAGGTTTGATACAGTCATATGAAGGACTGGATATGATTTCTTCACTATTGTCTAACTGTTGTATAGTCCAAGCTATCCTTATTCATAAAAGTCATGGAACTCTTGAACACGCCTTCAAAACACTCAATAGCATTAAAACAAAACAATGAATATATGAATGAAATATGAAAACAACACAGTAAAAATAATGAATGCCCTCCTTCAAGCATTCATGAAATCTTAAGGGTCTTTCACAACACTTATACAAACTATTTTTTCATTTGACTCTTACAAGTCCTTTGATTGTTGTGATAAGGTTTGTGGTGAGCTCGTGAGGCTTGGCTCATTTTTACTCAATGATTTTCTCACTATCTTGGCTCAATTCACACTTGCAATGGACTATCTCAGAACTAACCTCTACACAAATGGGTTTTCCTTTTATCTTCTTGATGTATTGGGTCTATGTTCCCTCCAAAACAATGATTGTTACTGCTCTTCAAAATAATACTCATTGTTTGAACAATTGTCATACAGTGCCCTCTAGTAAATCTTTGTTGATCTCTTGTATATCGCCCTTGTGTTGGTTTCATTCACTATCATTGTCCTTCTTTGTAGATCATTAGGGACTTCCTTCAATAATCCCCCTATTACTATTCCTTAGATGTTGCAACGATGTCTCTTAAAAGGCCTTACTTTCAATCAATCATCGCATTACATCATATACTCTTCTCAACCCATATTGTTATGACTGTATTCTCTTTTTTAAAGAGCCTCTCTGATGTAGTATTTCACACATCACAAAACATTGTCATTTGTTGCTTTGTCTAACATAATGATTGCTTTGATAGTGTTACATTTAGTATACAGTTATTACCTTTTGATTGCTTTGTATTTCATGAATGCTCTACCCTTCTTATTGAGTCCCTCATTTAATGGATTGTCTTGTAACATTTCCTTAACTTTTGTAAAGGGATCTAAAGAAAAGGACCTTAACAAACAATAATTTATGTATTTAATGTGATGATTATGATCAAACAAAGGTTTTAATGCAGCCATAAAAGGCATGAACTAACCTGTGCAATGTGAACTCAATGTTGAAACTGCCTCTTATTTATCTTTTGAACATGTGGGTAAGGCTTGTAGAGGTTCCTAAAATCCCTCTTTTGCATGTAACACACCACATTTCATTCCTTAAATTATAAAATGTGTCATTGATGCTTTATAACACGGTCTTGTCTTTATTCTTTACACTGAACATATCCTTAGACTTCTGATTGAACTCTACATGTATATCTTTAATATGAACACCCTGTCTCCTTTACAAAACTGAAACTTTGCCTTCAGAATGCTGAGAAAAAGAAAAATGGCATCCATTGGTAGTTGTAACTAGGGTGTTCCCTCCAAAACATAAAATTGCTTTATTTTGTTGAAAACTTGCTTTAAACCATGTAGTTTTTTGCACAATGATAGACTTTGGAAAGCTCTTATAATGGATTTATATAAGACAAAGACCTTTTTGAGACTTTTCATGACAAATCAAGCTATAAAACTTTATGAAAACATGAAATGTAGCCCTTACACCTAATACCTATTTCACCTGAAAGTGGAAAATAAGAAACATTAACATGGGGTATAGATTGATAATTCAAAAAGGGGTTCATCGGGAAAGGAGTCATCCACTATTGGATCTTTTATAGAGGTTCTTAATCTTGATTGAAAGTTTTCTACTACATTTTATTTCCTAGGCTTGCCAACCACTATGATATCAAACTCTTGTAACAAGAGTAGCCATCTGACAAGCCATCCACTTATCATTTATTTCTTCATTAGATAGCATATTGTTGCATAGTCAATGTAAATGAAAATAAAATATCTAGTGATATAATTCCTAAATGTATTTATGATGTAAATGACAACAATCATCTCTTTCTCTGTGATTGTATAATTAACCTTAGCACCATGCAAATTCTTACTTATATAATAAATTGCATATTCTATGTTACCTTAATTTTGACCCAACATTGCCCCAAGTATAAATTTAGAGGCATTTGTGTGTATATGGAAGGGAAGAGTCTAGTTAGGTCCTCAAAGTATTGGTGCTTGAGTGAGGGCTGACTTGAGTGCTTCAAATGATTTTTGACAACTTGCAGTCCACTCAAACTCTACTTCCTTTGTGAGAAATATGAAAAGAGGTACAACAATCCTGATAGAATCTTTGAAGAAGCGCTTATAATAACCAACATTCCCAAGGAAACTTCAAACATCTCTCTATTTTTGTGGTACTAGAAGATTTGAGATGATTTCAATCTTGCCAGGTTCAACCTGAATTCCATTGGTTGGAATAAAATGTCCAAGCATAACTCCCCCTTTCATCATCATAAAACATTTTTTCTTACTAGGGGAAAGGTTGTTGTCCCGACACCTCTTAAGTACCTTCTCCAATTTTTCTAATGCCTCCACATAAGAGTTACCATAATTTGTAAAAACATCCATGTAAATTTTCATGGTAGCAAAGGCAAGTTCCAAGAAAATGCTCAAGACAACTCTTTGAAAGGTATTCAGTGCATTGCATAATCCAAAAGGTAGTACTAAATATGAATTTACCCATCATGGACAAGTGAATCTAGTATTGTTTTGATCCTTAGGGGATATCTTAATTTTATTGTAGTCAGTGAACCCATCCAAAAAGGAGAAATACCTCCTGCCAGCCAATGAATCCAAAACTTGATCAATAAAAGACAAAGTAAAGTGGTCTTTTATAATTGTTGCATTTGACTCTCTATAATCTATACAAACTTGTAATTTTATTTCCTTTTTATAATAATGAAAAGGGGTGACACCCATTCACTATTTGACATAGGGTATATAAACCTTGCATCTAGGAGCTTTTATAGTTCAACTTTTACTATGTTTGTGAGTGTTGGATTCATCCTTCTTTCTGGTTGTCTTATTGGTCTACAACCCTAATTGATGTATATTCTATGCATACATAGGCTGAGATCAATACCTTTCATATCATGATGGTTCCATACAAATGTTGAAGTATGAGCTTGGAGCATCTGCAATAGGTTAACATGTTGGGAGGGAGGCAGTTCATTGCTTATGTTGAGCATCTTACCCAGAGACACTTCTATGGCATTGGCTATTGTCATGACTGAGGCAATATCTAGCATGGAAATATTGAGGTTGTAGTCATGAGGAAAAACATCATAAAATATGTGCACTAAAGTTTCATCTTTAGTATTCAAGAGACTATGAAGTGGATAGGTTAGACAAGATAACAACTCCTCTTGATGTGGGTCCAATCCATAAGAGTTTTGCATAATGCGAGCAAGAATCAAATCTTAATCTTGTATTTCTCTCGTAGGGTTCCTTTCTATCACCATGATAGTTTGAAGAGAATATTGATCTTCATCCTCTAGTGTAGGCCATATGGTTTTCTCTATATCAACATGAGGATGAGTTGGAAGGTAAAGTACCAATTTCTTGGTCACATTCTCATTGCGTATAATAATATTTATGGACCTACAACCAATGAAAGCATCAACAGTAGCCAACCATAGTCACCCAAGGATTAATGGATAATATTTTAAACTATCTTTCAACTTAAAAACCACAAAATTAGTAGGATAGTCCCATGAATCCAAAGCTATCACCAAATCTTTAATTACTCCTTCTGGATTGACAATGGATCTATCTACTAACTGCAAAATTATTAGTGTTGGCCTTATGTTTAATATTTACATGTAATTCATTGTCTCCTTAGTCATACCATTTATCATTGCACCAAGATCAATCAAGGTGTGATTAATAAGAGTCCCATTAATTTTCACATCCACAAATAAGACTACTAGGGTTTAAATACTTGGAAACTATTAGAGTTTCCAACATGATCTTAGCAAGTTATCTTAGGACATGGACGATCCATGGGTCCTTCTTCTTTCTCCTTCGTCATTTGAGACATAGTTTCATGGTAGTCTAGGTATAGATTCACACATCCTTAATGTCTTGAATGAGAAGAATCTTGAAACAAACATTTTTCAACTATCCTAGAAGGTCAATTTCAGGTTCAAGGTGATGTTTTTGAGTGACCAACATTTATGGAAAGGGGAATTCCTTGATTGAAAATTAAAGTTGTGGTTGAGTCTATTCAGGTGGTTCATTATTAGTGATGTCTACTACTAGTTTTCCATCAAATAACAATGTGATTTGTGGAGATATAGGACCAGTAAGTCTTTCCCGAGTGAAGGTGGACATCACTAATTTCAACTATATAAGTTGAATATTGTGTTGCCTCATTAGAGTAAGCCTACATAATAGGCTTTTTGTTAGGATTGGGTATAATTTGAGTAGAAAATTGTAGTTATCTTTATTGTGTAGGGGTAGGAATGTTCTGATTGGGCATAATGGATGGCTGCTAAGTAAGCACATTAGGCATAAGTGTAGGTTGTTGGGCTAGGTTTTGTTGTTGTTGTAGGTAGGATGCATTAGACTATTGCCACTGTTGATTTCCCCTCCATTGTTGGGACCATGGATTTTGAAGGTTTTACCACTAATTATAGATTATAAACTAATGTTGAGGTTGTTGTGGCCATGCCCCTAGTTGCGACATCCAGTTTGATGTTGCATTACCTTGGCATTGTTGGTTGAGCATTGGATTGCAAGGCTTTTTTTTTTAACTTGCAACATTTTGATTGGTCCCAAAAAATTAAATATTATAAGACAATGGGTCTGGATGCATACCTAGTTATTGTTTTCATGGCTTACAATGGGCTATATATAAGACTTGTCCCTCTTCAACCTCTAAGGCTTCAGATTTAGGCTAGGTCAACTTCTCCTCATAAATGACAAAAATATTTCTACATTTGCAATTATTTTATCTGTTGTGGGGGTAGTATTGGGAAAATTCTACTTCATCTTGCTTCTTTTTAATATGAAGAGTGTCCAACTGAGTAGCAAGATGATTGATAATATTTTCCTTTATGTTAGAAAGAAGGCTACTTAACTCCACTCTAGAGACATTGTTAGATGTCTTAGAAGTTGGAAGAAGCTTAGAGATTCCTTTTTCAAAGTAGACCTTGAATAGTTCTTGGAAAGCTTGCAGGTGTCTTCAAGTGATTCTTGGGAAATATCACCTCCCTCCATCAGGTTCAATGCATCTATACAATCCTCATTAATTCCTCTCATGAGACCAACTTGAGGGACTCAAGAGAGAGTCTATTTTGTCTAGATGTCTTTAGATAGAATTGAGATATCTCTATATAGTCTTTAAGAGGTTTCTATTCTCTTTGAGACATCCTAAATATGTCCTCCTTCCTCATATCTCCACTTCTACAAAAATCTCGTAATGGTGGGAAAATGGTGAATGATAAATCAAGAAGGAAACTACCCTTTCTCTCAAAGAGAGACGAGAGTTTCGCTATCGATTACCACTCAAGCTCTTTTCACCATTACATTAGAAAGGGGGGAGGATAATTCACTAGATTCAATCTCTCCACACAAAGATGGTAGATTGAATTCTGAATGAATGGGGAACGCTTAGTTGATCCCCTCTTTCTTGTTTGAAATAGAAAGGAAATTGATAGAATTATGTAGTGCAAAAGTGACAAAGAATTGATTATAACTTAAGATCAGAATATGGGATGAAGTTGTGCACCTAGATCTGGTAGTAAAATGTTGAGACAAATTCGCCCTGCAAATTTCAGGAAAAGTTGCCCGGACCGTGGCGGGAACGTACACGGTCCTCCAAAAAATTCATGAAACGAAAAGGGTTTTTCCACCTCTGCAAATAAAGCCCGAATATGAAAGTACAGTCATGCACTTGCAACCTACACATAGAAAAGAGAGGAAAATGGGTTGGGATTGGGGGTCTGCCTTTAGGTCAAACCCTAGTTTTGGAATTAACCAAGTAATAAAAGAAAGTACTTGCAAGTAGATGTAAATAAAAGACTAAATTGTAAATCACCTCAAAGGAGGTTGTAGTAGCAATGTTGATAGAAACGCTTGTGTGGAATTTAATGTTGAAATCAGTCCCCTCTTCAATGGTTGAATCCTTGACTTGAATGCAACACCTAGCCTTGAAGGGAGACTTGAGAATGCTCAATGCTGGAAAAGAATGCTTGAATGCTCTTGAATGCTTGACCACTTATGCAACATGACCTTATCAAAATTCCACTTATGCAAATGAGAGGATGAATGCCCCTTAAATACATGTTGGTGGATTTGAATTTCGTCATGGGCCAACATCGGGGGAGTTTCCTACCTGAGGCACAAACATAAATGCAACCCTAGGAAGGGTCCTACCCCAAAATAGGGAAGGGACAGGGGCGCCACATGCCTGTCCTGGGAGGAAAAGGGTGCCACACCCCTGTCCAAGGGGGGATAGTGGTGCCACGCCCCTATCCTACCCCTTTCTTCAAGGCATAATGTGGACGGGGTGATGCAAAGGCCAAGAAAGAAGTTGTTTCTGCAAGTCGAGCAATCTCCGGTCTTCGATCAGGCTAGAGGATTCAAACTCGCATGCGCGAGGACCCTAATGTAGTCAAAAATTGGTAGGGTCACAATTTTATGACACTATATTTAGCCCCCACTTTAGCGAGAGTATAAGCGTATGCCGATACTATCGGTAAAGTACAAGGAAACAAGATTGAAATAATTTTACCATGTCAAGGAGGCAAGATGTGCCAAGCCCCCAGTGGACTTAGGATCTTACGACTTTGATTGACAAAGTAAAAGGGAAGATCAAGAAGGGGAGAACCATGAATGCAAGTAGCAAAGTTCCCTTCACTATGAGTCATGAAAGCAAGGATATTAAAGATTACAAAGCAAAACAAAGTTCACTAAGTAATTCTAAGTATCACAAGAAGGAAAGTATGAGCGAAGTGTATGCCCCCACGTTAAAGCGATTGCACGCGCCTTATTGGGAGTGATGGATTTAAGGTAGGATACACCCAAGAGAGGGAGAAGAAAAGGGAACATGTTATCACAAGGATTTAGCCCTCAATCGAGGTATAAACCCAAGGATAATGAACACAAAACACAAGGTAGTGTCGCTTTCCTCAGGGTCAGTATGTTGTATGATAACTCATGTACATCATGTATGTATATGCATTTAATAATATTCATTCCCCAAAGAAGGACACTACCTTAGAAGAAAGGGAAGAGAGGATGTCTTTTGAGTCAACATGAAAGAGACCAAGAAAAGATATCAATTATTTTCATCGTCCCCAAGTAGATATTAAGGGAACAATAGAAGAACAGGGATACACAGAAGAATGGTCACAAAAGAGAAAGAAAGGAGAGAGAGAAAGATCTACAGTGCCGATATTTCTAATCTAGCATGACATCCACCTTTCGATCTTGCTGATCACTATTTCAGGAAGTCAAGCAACATGCCAGAGGAGCGATATCAAGCACAACAAATGGAGCTATCACAAGATCCAAACAAGGACTATGCTCATGTTGTAAGTCACTGTGTTCGATTCTAGGAGCTAGGATTAGGGTTTGTGAAAACTCATTTGATAAATTCTTGTCCACATCAACATACTCATACTCACTATCAGAAGCATTAGGAGTTGTATTATCATTATGAATAACATTTTCACCCATTTCTTCATCAAAGTTTAAAGAAAGGGGAGCAAGAACATGAATAGGAGTAAACCCATCACATGTTTTATGCAACTTATGATATGGAGATGTTGGTTGAACATCTTTCTTAGGAGAAAAGGGAATCATGTCAACTCTTGGAGTCTAAGGAGATTGAGTATTTTGAGGGATGACTTCACGAGATCGAACATGGTGTCTTCATCGACGTTCTCTCACACAATGATTCCGTCGAGTCTTAGTGTAAGGATGAGAAGGAGGAGGAACATTTGAAAAAGTAGTGATGTTTCTCTCCTTGATATTTGAAGGTTTAGGTTGAGGTCTTTTTGGTTGAACAATAGGAGAAGAAGGCCTCTTCTCTTGATAAGAGGAAGGAGGTGGAACTGCGCTATAGAAAGGAGGAATATTAGGTGTAGGAAGGAGACCAGGTCCATCATGAGGAGGAGGTATAGGTCTAACCTTAGGAAGAATATTATTGTTCTCCCTAAGAGAAGGTAAAGTCACATCCATAGGGGTAGGTGGACAATTTTCCTTAAGAGGGAGATTAGTTCTATCCGAGAGGGGAAGAACCTCATCTTGAAGAATAATAGGAATGTCAAGTGTTGGTGATCTAGGTTGACTTAAGGATAAGATCATATCGTTCTTCCATTTTTTATATCATTGAAAAAGAGCATCACTCCTTGATGGAAGAGATTGAAATTGTTTAGGCCAAAAGAGATCAATAGGAACACCGGGGCTTCTTTTAGATGGACGAAATAAGCTATGGTTCATGGTTATGATTTCTCCACTATGAGGAAATTTGAGACACTTGTGGATTGGAGAAGCAATAGCCTTCATGGAAGATATCCAAGGATAGCCCAACTTCACATGAAATTTCTCAGAAGAAGGTATGATAACAAAGTCAACATCCATGGATTTAGCATGAACTTCAACAAGAAGAGCGATAGAACCAATGGTAGGACAAGAGAAGCCATCAAATAATTTTACCACCACATTAGAAGCATAATAAAATGGTTTATGCAATTGTAAAGTGAAAAGATACTCTTCAGTTATGACATTAACCATGCAAGAGGGATCAATCAGGGCACCACGACAAGGGATATCCTTAACTTTCGCAACTATGTATAAAGGGCCATCGGGTGCTCTAATGGTCTCGCTAGGTTCAAATGTAATACAAGGATCCTTAGGTGTATCTTTTGTTTCTACGTCATATTAACTAAGTTTTGAGCCATAGAGGTGAATTCTTCAAAAGAGAGAGAATTAGGCACAATCTCAATAACATTAGAGGTATGAGATGGCAAGGGATCAGTGAAATCTTAAGATTTTGATTAGGTGGAGCAACTGATTGATTCCCTTTATTATTCACACCTGCCACAGATATAGTATTATTATCAATCAAGTCTTGAACCTTATTTTTCAATGCAAAACATTTTTCAGTATCATGACTAGGTTGACGATGAAATTGGCAAAAGGAATTGTTATCAAAATAAGGAGATGCAAGTTTGGAAGAATCAATTTGTTTTATAGGAGGAAGTTTGATAACATTTATGTACAACAACTGAAACATAATACTATGTAAAGATTCATGCAAAGGAGTAAACTATCTTTCTCTTTGGAAAAAATTAGAAATAGAAGGCACACCTGTTGTAGCATTCACATGGTTGTTGTTGATTGGATCATTGAACTTGATGAAGCTTTTTGTTGGTTTCAACTTCACAAGAGATTGTTGAACACTCTCCCCCTTATCACTCGGAGCCATAGGAGTAGATTGCTCCATTTGACTCACAACCAGATGATAATTATGGAGTGTTGCGCACAACTGCGGAAAGGAAGTAAACTCAGACAAAAGAAGCTTTTCTATGATATCTTTTTGTAAATTAGAAATAAAAATTCTTTGAATATCATTATCAGGTACATGAAAAGAAATTTGAGCACACAAATGTTTATATCTACCAATGAAATCAATCACTTTTTCTTTAACACCTTGTTTACAATGCATTAAATCAGTCAAAGTGATTTCGGGACCAATGTTGTTTTGAAATTGTTGGATGAAAGCATTTGAAAGTTGTTGAAAGGAAGTGATAGAATAAGAAGGCAATGAGCAATGCCATTGTAAGGCCTTATCTCTTAGTGTTCTTGTAAACAATTTTGCAAGCAATCGTTGATCATAAGCAAAATCAGTACATAAAGTTTGAAATGTTTTGACATGCGTAAGAGGATCACCTTTTCCATTATAGAGTTCTAATTGAGGGATCTCCACATGTTTAGGTGGCACGACTTTAACAATATCAAGAGAAAGTGGGCTCGCAACATCAAAGGTGGGCACACTAAACTTGGATTGACTCATGGAAGCAATTTGTTGTTGTAAGGATGACACAGTTTGAGCAAGATTGTTGATTGTCATTTCGGTGGAAGAATTGATGTTAGACATAGGTGATTGAGAAGGTGGTGTGATGTTGTTGAAAGAAGGCATGGATTGAGAATAAGGTGGTGGGACATTATGATAAGTAGGCATTGGTGATGATTGGGTAGGAAAAGGGACACTTAAAGGAGGAATAATGTTGTTGAAGAAATTACCCCCTTGTGTCACACTGATTGGTTGAGGAATAATAGGAACATTCATGGAAGACATAGGCAAAGATGGAGGATTAAATGAAGAAGAGGGATTGCCCCCATGAACTATGGTTGTAGGATTGACATTTTGAGTTTAAGTAGCCATGATGTTAGATGTGAAAGTAGGAATACTAGTCATAGGATTAGTCAAAGGAATAGAGGAATTGACTTGTGTTGAAGGTTGTGAGTAAGCTAGGGTTTCAACACAACTCTTGATAGGCATGACATTATAATAAAAAATTTGTGCAATGCCATGCAATATATCAATTCCATTCTTATCACTTTGAAGCATGTGCTTAAGACCTTCAATTATTGGAAGAGCTTCACTATTAGGGTATTCTTGGGACATCCATTGTTGAAATCTATCAAATTGATTGTCCAATGTAGAAATTTGATCTAAAGAAACCCTATTTAAAGCTTCTTCTTCATCATGGGATTAATTAATGGGGTGAATAGGCACATGAGTAGGATGGGAAGAATTAGCATGATCCTCATTAAAGAAGTCACCCAAATTAGGCCCCATCTCCTCGGTAATTAAACCTTGGGAAGCCTTAATTCTAATGCTTTGTCTAACGGGGATAGGATAGGTAGGACTAATAGTGGTAAAACTCATGCACTAGAGGGAAAATTTGAATTTTGAATTGTGGAATAATGCTTACAAAATTGAGTAATGCAAAATGGAAGAAATAATGATTACACAATTTGAACTTTGTTGGAGGAAGAGGATGACAATTTCCAAAAATGAAAGGAAATTGAAATTTTAAAATTAGGGCCAAGGGAATACCACTTAATTTGAAAATTAGAATTTTTAAAATCAAGAAAAACTATAATTAACCTCTTAATTTTAAAAAATTTCTTGAAAGTTGAATTGTTGAATTTTGAAGGTATTTCCGATTCTAGAGAGATCAAAAATCGATAAAATCAGCCAATCTTCCGAATTTAGGCTATTAAATACAGTCATAACAGTCTCCCAAAATTTCCAAAAAAAAGTTGAGGACCGTGGCAGGAACGCACATGGTCCAATCAACTTTTCTCGAAATTTTCAGGGATGGATATTACGATGATTTTAAAGCTACCCCCCCAAAATTGGTGAATTTTACGATCTCTAGATGGGCGAGATGAAGGCGCAAATGTGAAAATAGGACCCTATTAGGGTTTTGAAGAAAAAGAGGAATTGAATTGCAATTTTGAAAAGGGACAAACCTAATGGATAGGGACACCTTGGAAAATGTTTAGAAATCTGAATGTAAATGAAATTGATTTGAAATTCACACAAAATCCAACTAATTTTAAAAATTAGAGTTTGATGACCTAACCACTTAATTTTGAAATTTGAATTTTGGGAAAAGGGGGAAAATTGAAAATTTGAATTGTAGGATTGAAGACAAATCTTAGTGTAGACGTATAAAAATGACCATATTCCTAAATGAATATTTTATGTTCATTTCTCTATTTAATTAAATCCAATTTAATTAAATTATCCACATTCCTCTATTTAATTAAGTAAATTACTCAATTTATTTAAATTAAATTCACTATACCAATTTAATGAATAAATCATTTTATTCAATTAAATTCCCCCTATCCACTTTTAATTAAATTCAAATTTAATTAAATAGTTATCCTAAATTGAATAAATCTAATTTATTTAATTTCCCCAAATTGCAACCAAATTGAATTAAATTATTTCAATTAAATCCTATTATCCCTCCATCCACTTGCAAAATCCCAAACCCCTTTCTAATCCCTTCTAGACTCTTCTAATCGCTTCTAATTAGCCTAACCCATCCTCTAAACTTTGTCACATCCCTAAGCAAAGGGAAGTCACTTCTCAAACCTCAAAGTCTTTGATAACCATTAAAGGCTTCCAACTTTCAACCACTTAATCCCCCAAAGTCTCCAATAACCATTAATGGTTAACTCAAACCCTCTTACATGGTTAAATCATTTGTTTTAACTCAACCTTCACCCAACCCAAGAGTCTCATCAGGCCTTTAATGCTTTGACCATGATTATCTCTTAATCATTTGCACAAAGGTTTATCCTTGGATTAACTCCTAATCCAGTGGGTAATCCTAACTTAGACTTGACCCTTAGCCTCTAGATAACCATGAGGTCTTCTCAGGCATTCAATGCCTCCAACCCCTTCTTTCAACCCAACCCTATGTTAACACTTGTCACCATTTCATTGGTGCCAATTGTGCACATGGATCCCCAACTTTCAAACTCAACCCTTGATTAAACCATTCAATCTTGACCATCCATTGCCCTGTTTGTGCTATACATAGAGCTCTCATTCCTCCATTTTAAAACAATCATCTTTCAAATTTGAAGCATTACACTTATGCTCAAATTCTTTCAAGCTTTCTCATTTCATATATGCTCCTCATTTAGCCTCTTTTAGATCAGGAATTAGACTAATATGCATGTTTAGAATAATGCTCAATCATAGATTAAATATAGTATGCTAGGATAGTATTCATACTAATCTTGTCATCTTATCATTTAGTTTATTGCATTTCTAAGATCATACATAGCTTAACACATCTCATCCTAAAAACTATCAGTGCATCCCTCGTTCTTGCATTTGCCATCCCTAAACCATTTTGCTTAGTGATCTGAGAGCAAAAACATTGGTTTGAGGAACATTGTGAGATAGAGAACCATGGGACCCTCCTTGGGAAGCTGAGTAATACGTTATTACTCCATAGCTTGCATCAAGAAGTCTTGTGTGTGTGTGTGGACTAGGATTTAACTAATTTTTCACATATTAAGTTTTATTCGCCCACTTTTCCCGCATACATTTCTGGCGCCCACCGTGGGGCTAGACCCCATATATCAAATCGGTTTTTAAATTTAACCACTTTTGCAAGTACGCAGGAAAAATGAATTAGCGCATTAAGTTCACTGTTTAGCGCATCCGGTTAACAGTCTAGCGCATCTCGCTTACTGTTTAGTGCGTGGGGTCTATACTCTAGCGCGTGAAGTCCTTTCTTTAGCGCATGAGTTCCACTAATCTTTTCCTGTAGGTATCAACGCGAGAGAAAAATAGAGTAGCGCATCCGGTTAACAGTCTAGCGCATCCCGCTTACTGTTTAGCGCGTGGGGTCTATACTCTAGCACGTGAAGTCCTTTCTTTAGCGCATGACTTCCACTAATATTTTCCTGTAGGTATCAACGCGAGAGAAAAATAGAATAGCGCATCGGGAAAATAGCTTAGCGCATTGGGGGCACATAATAGAGCGTAGGTGCTTTTTCTTAGCGCATCGACATCATTTCTTAGCACATAGAGTTGGCAGAGCCAAAAATTTATGACAGAGTCAAAAATTAGGCTTGTGGGAAGCATAATATATATGGAATATAACATTTAAGTATAAGTGACATTTCCTCTTCTCTTTTCTCTTTCTTATACTTTAAGTTATATTCCATATATATTGTCAGGATGTTTGAGAGGGGTTTCAGACCTCTAGGAGTTATAATGCAAAATCTAGTTTTTGGAAGATCTTCCAAATTTCAGACTTAGTCAAATTTCAGGGCATTTCAGGATCAGGATTGTAAAATTTGTAACCAAGATCAGAATTTAGGCTTCTGTAAGCCCACACTAACATTTGATCACTGACTGTGTGCAGGTTCTAATATTTTTTGTGCAGGGGAAGGAGCGAGTTTAGAGGCTTTAAGTTTCTTTTTTTACTTTCTTTCAACAAAAGTTGGTTAAAAAGAACTCACTCTCCTTTTTGCAAAAGTTAAAATAAACCTCATCATTTCATTTGGATGCATAAAATGAACTTCATGCCTTCCTTTTTGGTGTTTTAAAAGAAAAGTCATCTTTCTTTATTGCATGGTAAAAAGAACAACAAAGCAAACCTTTCATTCCTGCAAGTTAGGAAAAACACTTCATTTTGGAAGCTCTAAAAAGAACAAGCAAATTTACTTTTAGCAAGGTTAAAACGAACCTCACCATCCTTTGGTGTTTAAAAGGATTCACTTCATTTTGCAAAGTAAAAGAGCCTCATCTTCATTTTGTGCAAGGCAAAGAGGGAAAGTTTTCCCCTATCAACTTTAATTTTGTTGACCAAACATCACGATTTACTTTGTTGACTAGGCTTGTTTTACAAAAGTTTTGGAAATACACACTTTGCTATGAAAGGTTAAAAAAAACATCATGCTTGTTGGAGCAACATCTCTAAATAGAAGTTAGCAAATCATTGTCTTGAAGGCTAAAAAGAACAACTTGATTGCCTTGTCTCGAAAGTGGAAGGAATATGCTCTCCCCATAACTGGGTGACCAAAAAGCCAAACCACTCTTAAGCTTTATGTACTTCAAGCATTTACATCCTTTAGCAGGCCTGCCTTCCCGAGGGGTTGAAAAACTCTTAAAGCCATTCTTTGGCCGGTGTGAAGGGAACGACCTAAGTGGGGAATGACTTTGATGCCAAGTGTTCCAACCCACTATAATCAAAAGTGGAAAGTGACGAAAGTCCTTTTCAACGGTTACGCACAGCGATTAGCCTTCCCCTAGTATCTTTACGATACGTAAAGCTTTTGTTCTAAAGGTTGGGAAGCCTCCTGAGGGAGTTTATCACTTACGGCCGAACAGGAAACCTGATTAAGAACCTTAGCATTAAAAACTTTGAACCGAGTCAGTCGCCAAACATTGACAATATCATAGTGCAAGGGTGGGGAAGAATCCACCCTCAAGATTACTCACCATATATCTCCCAAGATAACTACTCAATTGTGAAGCAATTCACTTTGAGTTAATTTCTGGCAAAAGGCAAAAAAATGGGCGCCCTCTAGGGGGTGACAAGGCTGTTTGAGCTGACGGAGTATCGAGACTAGTGGGCTATGATATTGTCAATGACCTTTGAATAAAGAGTCTATCTGATGTGTCTTTTATTGTAAATCAAACCAGTGATAACATCGAGGATTTGAACACATCCTCAAAAGAATATACACTCAAAGTTTAGCATTAGGATGATCATTGTCTTCATGTGTGCTATGTATTCTTGTCACAAATGTTAAAATATCTTGCAAAGTATCCAACAATCAAACTCAAAAGTCAGTTCAAACAAGGAAAAATCATAAAGTGGAGAAAATTTCCAAATCCAACAAAACATCTTTTGAGATGGTTATCAACATTTCAACTATCTTTAGGAAAGAATTTCATCCAACAATATTAGGGGAATATCAAACCAAGTGATCAAGAATTTATCTATTCGACGTAGTAAGCTTGAGCATCCAAAAAGAAATCATCCATCAAAATCACAAGTGTTAAAAATTCCAAAAATCACAGAAATTCAACCAAGTCAAAATATATTAGAGCAGTTTAGCGCGTGAGAGAAACTTCTTAGCGCGTGGGGACCATCTTTTAGCGCATTAAACCTTCACCTTAGCGCATTAAGTCTTAACATTAGCGCTTCATAGAAATCCAATTCTAGTAGTTTCAAGTAGCGCGTTTTGAAAACAGTTTAGCGCGTTGAAGCATCATCTTAGCACGTGGAAGCCAAACTTTAGCGCGTATGGTTTAACAGTTAGCGCATTGGTGGCCCATACTGGTGCATGACCTTTTTGAACCAAGACAAAAGAAAAATAAACCAGTTAGCGCGTATCAGGGGGCAGTGTAGCGCGTGGAGTCTTTTCTCTAGCGCATTGAGAATTTTTTTAGCGCATCTAGTCTCTGGCTTAGCGCATGATCAAAACAGAAAAACAGAGGGCAAAACTGGGAGGAATTTTAAAAATTTTAGAAACATTTTCAGAAACTTTTTTTCATCAGCATCATTTTCATCAAACAAGAATAGCAAAAACAAACCGTTAAGACTATTTCTTGAGCTAATTTGTGTCAAAACAAAAGTTGTAAAATCCTAAACGAATCGCGCTATAAAAGATGTCTCTCTTATCATAATGCGGAAACCTCATCATCAGTATCAACAGAATCCTTTACCATCTTACTGATTTTATCTCACAAACACCACTTGTTTAAAATTTTCAAATTGTCAAATCAAGTTTTCATATCGGGAAGCTTCTATCCATATCATTTGACATGCTTTGTCGTGAAGGGGCATCTAAACCTTCACTCTGATAAAGTAAGATTTGAAATTTTTCAAACAAGATCAACTGAATCCAAACCAATCAAAGGAAACCATTGATCACTCATGCATGACTAATCCTCATATTCTGAGAAGAAAGAACCTTTATCGTAACATCACGTTGAAGAAACAACAACCTAGTTTTTCCAAATTCATCAAAAGAAACAAGTTCTTATACATCAATCGTCAACTATTCAAATCTCATCGAGTATTCCTTCATCACGTCAAATGTTATATCCAAAACAAATCCAACGCATTTGACAAAGAACCCTTGAAGACAAGAGCATACTGTCAAAAGTCCGCTTTTAATCAAATCAAAACACCAGAGAAATCATTTCCAAATCAAACAAGTCAGTCTTAGAACAAAAGTTGTCAAATCCAAAACTAGTTAAAGATAAGACTTTATCCTATCAAAATTAGGTATTATCATCACCTTGATCAAAAGGTTCATCATCTAAAGGATTCTATCAAAACAACATACCAAGTTTAAACCTTAAGTTGTCAAATCAAGTTTCTATATCGGGAGACTTTATCCATATCATTTGACACACTTTGTCGTGAGGGGGCATCTAAACCTTCATTTGATAAAAGTAGACTTAAGTTTCCAAACAAAGTATCTCAATCCAAACATCAAAGGAAACCATTGATCATTTGTGTATGACCACTCCTCATATTTTGAGACGAACAAGTCTTCATCAAAAACTAAGTTAAAGAAGAGACAACCTAGTCCTAAGACCCTTACCAAAAGGAGTAAATTTCTCTACATCAACCTATCAAAAACATCAACTTTGATCATTCATATGACCATTCATCATCAAACCAAGAAAAAGGAAACCCAGTCAAAGGAAATGAGTCCTAGCATAAATCCATATCACGATATCATGACTTCCCAATCTGATCCCATCTTCGATCAAGATCCCACCTATCAAGAATCTTATGATGATCCCCTAAAATTTTGGTATTCCATCCACGACGACCCTCTTTCATCTCAAGAGCCAAGTCCCATTCAACATCCATCTCTTAAGCAAAATCATGATATTCCTTCCATATCCTCCACTATTCTTATTCAAAATCAAGAGAAAAGCACAAACTCAAATGATCCTAATCCAAGTCAAGATCAAGATCAAGGAATCTCTTCATCCTCCAAATCTATCTTAGGTCCTTTCATTCCAAAGTCAAACTCTTCTTCTTCTAAATCTATCTTAGGTCCTTTCATTCCACAATCAAACTCTTCATCCCTTTCATCCATCTTGGGTCCTTACTTCCCTCCATCCACAAATCCATCACCTCAAATGATCCATAAGAAAGATCAACAAGGAGCACATCTTTGAACTTCTTTCAACCCTCTATCTAAACATCTTTCCAAAATATTCTTCTATCATTTCCTCTATCTATTTTGGGTCCTTCTGTCCCAAAATTCAATTTTCCTCCATCTCTTCATCACTTCTCAAGTACCAACACTCATCCTGAAAACATTTCTATCTATCCTTGCACAAATCTTCAAACATTCTATCTATTATCCAATACCTCTTTTCTATCCTTCCATCCCTTTCATTCAATCCTTTGCATAAATCTTTCATATGTGAGATAGGTGTTTGTGTCATTTTGTCACATACTTGCCCATGCTCGAATCTATTGTTCAGTCCTTTTCCTAGATATCTATTCATGAAATGCTTCAGAATCCGAGGTTGTTCCTCTTTAACATTTTCTTTTGGTTGGGATACACACTCAATCCAAAAAAGAACCACTTATCGTATCTTGGTACCGACATCTTTTGATTACTATATTTCATACACTTAATTTATTGCTCTAAATCATTGTGATCTCTTAAATTGAAGACATGGCTAGTGAAAAATCTAAAATCTTGCTTCAGCGCCACTGTAATTATCACACCCATGTAAGTTTCATCACTTACAAGCCAATGCAAGAAAAATAAAGAGAAAAAAAGAAATATCAAAAGCATGAGCAAGAAAATGAATATCAAGAAAAGCAAAATGCAATGAAATGCAATATCAAAATGCTTGGCTATAGGAACATGCAAGTAACTCCATCGGGGCTATAGATGCCTGGCTGGCAATGGAGCAATATTTGTGAGATTACAGTGATAACCTCGTCGGGGCTGTGGATGCTCGCTGGCAACGAGGCTCTATCCAAGATGCTTTTGAAGTCAAGGTAACTCATGTAGCTAGCCATGTTGGATTCTGAAGATTACAATGATCATCTGAGCCAGAATGAACCCACTTGCACACACATGGGTAATCAAAGACTAAGTACCTTGATCCAGTTTGGGATTCTTATTCCCTTTTGAGTCTGCTTCCTAGTTGCTAGAAATGTTTAGTTGAACTTTTCCAGAGGTTCTAAGTGTGGGTTGGGTCTCTATCTTTGAAAAGTTCAAGAACACTTATTCAAATGATGCTAAATGTTGTGACAATCTTACATATCACCTCTTTGCAAATGAAAACCTCTATGCTTGGGGGTAAAGTTCATCCACTCTATTCTTCCTACCATATCTCACATTATCCTTCCTCCAATATCCATTACCCTATCTAACTTCATCATTATCTATAATCTTGCTTCACCTCATCCATATCCTCTAATCCATATCCCTTATCCTATCTATTCATTTCTTCTATCATCCAATTCTTTCTACAATCTTGCTTCACTCTAATCCATATCCCTTATCTTCTATCATCATTATCTATAATCTTGCTTCACTCTAATCCATATCCCTTATCCTATCTATTCATTTCTTCTATCATCTAATTCTTTCTACAATCTTGCTTCACTCTAATTCATATCTATCTATCCTATCTATTCATTGCTTCCATCATCTAGTGCTATCTATATCCTATCTCTATCCATATCCCCTTTTTCATCCTTGATCTTGATCAAAACTATGGACAACAAATCTATTTCCACCTCAACGGTTCAGTCATCCATTCATCCATTCCTTGTCTTGATATACATTGGGGCAACCAAATACATCTTTCTTCTAATCCAAAAAATAAAAAAAAATAAAAATATCCAAAAACTCAAAAAAATAAAAATATCCAAAAAATAAAATTAAAATTAAAATATCCAAAAACTAAAAATCGACAAAATAAAAAAAAATCAAAGCATGAACACATGGACCATCCATCAAATTAGATCAACAACAGGAAAACTCTCAAAGTTTGCAATCAAACTTATCACATGTCTTGTTAATCAATTCATTACTTGAAATCAACATCAACATCAAACATGTCTTATACAAGGATAGGTACACTCGAAACCAGACAGATCAGTCTTATACGGGGTACTCACTCTTTGAAACCAAACATTCCTATCAATCATCAAGTCTTGATAATCAATCCATCTATCAACATCAACATCAACATCAACATCAACATCAACATCAACATCAACATCAACATCAACATCAACATCAACATCAACATCAACATGTCTTATACAAGGATAGGTACACTCGAAACCAGACAGATCAGTCTTATACGGGGTACTCACTCTTTGAAACCAGACATTCCTATCAATCATCAAGTCTTGATAATCAATCCATCTATCAACATCAACATCAACATCAACATGTCTTATACAAGGATAGGTACACTCGAAACCAGACAGATCGGTCTTATACGGGGTACTCACTCTTTGAAACCAGACATTCTTATCAATCATCGACCAAATCATAACAATGACATCAATCAGTATGACTGCTGGATTTTATTCTAGTTAGCCTTATCTTTATCAATTGATGGAAATACATGTTTCACAAATCATTACATATCAACATCATTACATATCAAGATACATTTAGCAGCATATTAAAACATACATCTCACAGCATATAAATAGCATACATCCTGCATCATACATTACATCATATATTTAAGCATTACATCATCACATAAAATAAATGCATCCATATCAACACATCACATGATCAAAAATGGTGCCATATATATATATATATATATATATATATATATATATATATATATATATATATATATATATATATATATATATATATATATATATATATATATATATATATATATCAAAAATGATCAAAATCTACAAAATGTGTCCAAACACTGTGTCCAGTACAACGAATAACAAATGCTCAAAAATACAACGGAGACCATGTCTCTCAAGTATGACTATCCCTTGACGGAGATGGTCTCGCTCCAGATGCACCCGCCCTTGGATCTCCAGGAGGGTCCTGTCTCAATGGCCCCGTCACACCTTGGCTCTCAGATCGTGACCCGGTAGCTCAAGATCGGCTGGATCTCGACTGCGTGAAGCTCTCTACTCGCCGGTCCCTGGGTACTACAACCTCGTAGTGTCGCTTGTAATACTCTGCCTCCTGCGCTCTCAGTGCCAGCTCTCTCAGGGTGTCTCTCATGGGACCACCTGCCGCTACTCTCTGCATGCTCGCCACCACCTCCTCCGCTCGTCCTCGCCGCTCTATCTCGATATCTCGCTCAGTGGTCAACTGAGAAATCTGCCGCTGATAGGTCAAAATCTGTGCCTGCAGCTGCTGCACAGTAATCTGCAAGGTCCGTATCTGCGCATCCTCCATATGACCTGGAACTCGCACTCGCAGCGGTACCTGTGCTGGCGGAACCCCTCCCACTCGGCCTATCCTCGGTACTGGAGGTGGGAGTGCATCCGTCCTCCTCCTCTGGGTTGGCCGACTAGGCTCATCATCACCCCCCACTGCAGCTAGCACCTCCCCCCCTCTCCCCTCTCCACTGGCTCCGATAGCCAATCCACCTCTCCCCCTCTCTATCCTCCCCTGTCTCACTGCTCTCTCCACACCTCTGTCTCCCCGCCTCCCTCTACCTCCTCTCCCTCGTCCTCCTCCTCCATCCTCCCCATCATCTCCATCATCTCCCCCATCTCCCTCCTCCTCATCTAAGTCAAATGTTGGCCTCATCTCCTCCGGATCCGAGATCCTAGCCACCGCCCGCGTAGCAAACAAACAGGCGAACTCATCTGTCATGCCCGCATCCTGGATCTCTGGGGCATAGTCCCAGATCTGCCCGGCTAACCCCACAAACTCCTCCACGGCCACGACACTATCAATAGTCAGCCCCCAATCGGCCACATCCTGCTGCCGTCGTGCATAAAGGCACGCTCCCTGAGGAATACCCTGCTGGTGCCCGAATTGCCTCAAAACTTAGGTCACCACAAACCGCTCAATCACGAACGGGGTCCTCCCAATCAAGTATCTAGTCATAAAAACAAAGGGCATCTCCAGCCCATCCTCAGCCCACACCTCACATCCTGTGTATGGTCTCCAGGTGACCATATCTATATCATCAAAAACCCTCCTCCAATGCTCTAGTTTGCCCAGCTTACGCTGGACAACTAGACCCCTGTATCCATAGGCGTAGGCACATCCTACGGGCCTGTCCTTGTCTACTAATGGCCTCGCTGCTGGAATATGCTCCCAGCACTATACCTGTAACAAAGTCATGACAGCTGACAAACTACTGTAACCGAGGTATACTACCTCATGCAGACTCCTGTATAAATGAGCCAGCATCGCTGACCCCCATGCAAACCTCCGGCCCTATGTGACCATCTCCTCCAAAACTAACCCCCATCCCACCGAGAATCCCTTTGACCTGCGATCAGGACAAAGGAATCCCCCAATGAAACCTGCTAGAATGGATGGCAGCGGTGCATAATCCAAATCTAGAAACTCCTGCCATGGGATCTCATAACCACAGATAGTATCATCCTGGAATATCCAGCACAGTGCCTCTGTGCCACCCTCCTCTGACTGCTCATATGGTAGTAGTGCACCTACCACAGGAATGCGCAGAATCCGGTAACAGTCCTCAGGTGTGACTGTCATCTCCCCAGTAGCAAAATGGAAGGTGTTGGTGTCGCTATGCCACCTCTCTGCCAAAGCTGTCAAAAGCCCTCGGTTCACAGTGAACCGAGGCATATCCAGGAGAGAAGTCAATCCACATCTCTCAATAATGTCCAAATCGGCCTGTGACAACCGCGGTATCAATGTCCACGGTCTAGGAAATCTCTCCCTCGACTGTACCACGCCCAATCGCTCCTATCAAGCAAACACAACATATCCAATATCAGTTTCCACATCAAAACAAAGATATCAAAATCAAACTTACATCAACAACATGAAACAATTTGCTCATCTACATCAAGTTCAAAATCCTATCATTTCATATCAACTTGTAAAACAACTCAAGTTATCAAAAACCATATCAAAACTTGTAAAACAACTCAAGTCTCCACAATCACATAAACTTGTAAAACAACTCAAGTTTCCCACCCATATCAGCTTGTAAAACAACTCAAGTTTCCAACCCATATCGGCTTGTAACACAACTCAGGCTTTCACACACATTGAACTTGAAACAAAACACGCAAATAAATCATATTTTGATCAAAACAACACATTGATATCTATACATAACTTGGAAAATCGCAAATCAAAACAAGTTATACAAACATTCATATTGGATAAATCTATCACATCACGATAGGCAAAACACAACAAATTTTCAAATCAGCCCATTCTGCAAATTTTTTTCAGATGCGCTAAAACAGTTATTCAATGCGCTAAAAACCTCCCACGCGCTAGGCTGCTTTTCCTACGCGCTAATTTATTTGTCCTATGCGCTAGACTCTGTCTACGCGCTAAAATTTTCACCCCATGCGCCACCTAACCTACCCTATGCGCTAGACTCTGTCTACGCGCTAATCTATCCCCCCTAGGCGCTACCTGGTTGGCCCTATGCGCTAGGTTAACCCTACGCGCTAAACCCCCTTACCTATGCGAACCCCTGCGACCCCTATGCGCTAGGTCACCCCTGTGCGCTAACCTGCTGAATGGACACGCTACCCGACACTTTCTATGCGCTATTCTACATGCACACGCTAACCTAATAATTTTATGCGCTAGCTCATCTTTTTCGGACGTGACCCTTAAATTTGAACTCGATGCGCTACTTCACACTTCGTATGCGCTACTCTAGACCCTAGACGCACTAAAATGTTAAACCCGAACTTTGAAAATCAAAAAAGACTAAAAATGACAAAATAAAAAGTCCAAAAGGGGTCAAAAATGTTGACTTACTGGTGGTCCACGCGCTACAGGTCTCCAGTACCTCCGAATGCACTCGAATCGATGTCTATGATAAGGAATAGGCATTTTCTCTCCAGAGCAAATTCTCTTTCTCCAAGGTCAACAAAGCACAAATGAATCTAAATCAAGCCCTTTTCCCCTTTTATAGGAGGAAAATGAAATTAGGGTTAGCCAAATGGACCTGTAATATGGTCGCGGTCTCCCCTATACCATAACATTTGTAACTTATCGGGAGATGAATCAATTTGCACACTTTTCACATGCACGAAATCATACACATCATACGCAACTCATCAAATTAAATCAAAAAAAATTTCAAAACAATTGGTTCATCTCCCGAGGGGGCATCACCATCAAATATCGAATCTGGGGCATCATACATCAAATCAAATCTGGGGCACGACTGGTAAATCAAAAGAGCGACACAAAAAAATTTCATTTGATCATAAATCATGATAAAGCATCATTTTCTTTGAAATAACATGTGCACACACGTCACTTCAAAGAGGGGCAAAATGTAGACGTATAAAAATGACCATATTCCTAAATGAATATTTTATGTTCATTTCTCTATTTAATTAAAATACCCGCATTCCTCTATTTAATTAAGTAAATTACTCAATTTATTTAGATTAAATTCACTATACCATTTAATGAACAAATCATTTTATTCAATTAAATTCCCCCTATCCACTTTTAATTAAACACAAATTTAATTAAATAGTTATCCTAAATTAAATAAATCTAATTTATTTAATTGCAACCAAATTGAATTAAATTAACTTTATTTCAATTAAATCCTATTATCCCCCCCATCCACTTGCAAAATCCTACATCTCCCACTTGCCTTCCTAAACCCCTTTCTAATCCCTTCTAGACTCTTCTAATCACTTCTAATTAGCCTAACCCATCTTCTAAACTTTGTCACATCCCTAAGCAAGAAGAGGTCACTTCTCAAATTCCTCAAAGTCTTTGATAACCATTAAAGGCTTCCAACCTTCAACCACTTAATTCCTCAAAGTCTTTGATAACCTTTAAAGGCTTCAAACCTTCAACCACTTAAATCCCCAAAGTCTTCATAACCATTAATGGTTAACTCAAACCCTCTTACATGGTTAAATTATTTCTTTTAACTCAACCTTCACCCAACCTAAGGGTCTCATCAGGCCTTTAATTCTTTGACCATGATTATCTCTTAATCATTTGCACAAAGGTTTATCCTTGGATTAACTCTTAATCCAGTGGGTAATCTTAACTTAGACTTGACCCTTACCCTCTAGATAACCATGAGGTCTCCTCGGGCATTTAATGCCTCTAACCCCTTCTCTCAACCCAACCTTATGTTGACACTTGTCACCATTTCATTGGTGCAAATTGCAAACATGGATCCCTAACTTTCAAACTCAACCCTTGATTGAATCTTTCAATCCTGGCCATCCATTGCCCTTTTTGTGCTATAAATAGAGCTCTCATTCCTCCATTTTCATGAATCATCCTTCAAATTTGTAGCATCATACTTATGCTCAAATACATTCAATCTTTCATATCATTTTTATGCTCATCATTTAGCCTCTTTTAAATCAGGAATTAGTCTAAATATGCACGTTTAGAATACTTTCTTTAGCATTTAGCTCAATCATAGACTAAATATATCATGCTAGGATAGTTTGTTTACTAACCTTGTCATCTTATCATCTAGTTTATTGCATTTTAAAATCATGCATAGCTTAGAATGCATCTCATACTAAAATCTATCAAAGCATCCCTCGTTCTTGCATTTGCCATCCCTGAACCATTTTGCTCAGTGATCTGAGAGCAAAAACATTGGTTTGAGGGACATTGTAAGATAGAGAACCATGGGACCCACCTTGTGAAGCTGAATGATACTTCATTACTCCATAGCTTGCACCAAGAAGTCCTGTGTGTGTGTGTAGACAGGTATTTTGGAATATTTTCATATATTGAGTTCTATCAGTTCACTTTTCCCGCATACACTTAGAACAATCAGAAATTTGAAAATTAAGTTGAAATCCATTTTTTTGCACAAGTTCAAGATGATGTTTGAAAATTAGGGTTTTGACAAGTAACCTCTTAATTTTGTAAATTTTAATTACAAATTGAACAAGACAACGAGGAAATTGAATTTGACAAACAAAGCAATTTTCAAATCTAAGATAACCACAAGAATTTTTTACAAATCACAAGTTCAATTTTAAATTTAAAAACTAGGGGTTTGAATGAATTAACCACTAAGTTTGCAGAAAGTTGAAACTTGTAAATGAAAAATATGCAATGTTTTTCAAAGGAAAGCATGCAAGACGTTGGGTTCACCAAAATGTAATGGTGGGAAAATGGTGAATGATAAATCAAGAAGGAAACTACCCTTTCCCTCAAAGAGAGATGAGAGTTTCGCTATCAATTACCACTCTAGCACTTTTCACCATTACATTAGAAAGAGGAGAGGATAATTCACTAGATTCAATCTCTCCACACAAATATGGTAGATTGAATTATGAATGAATGGGGAATGCTAAGTTGGTCCCCTCTTTCTTGTTTGAAATAGAAAGGAAATTGATTGAATTATGTAGTGCAAAAGTGACAAAGAATTGATTATAACTTGAGATCGAAATATGGGATGAAGTTGTGCACTTGGATCAGGCAGTAAAATGTTGAGACAAAGTCGCCTTGTGAATTTGAAGAAAATTTGCCAAGACCCTAGCGGGAACATACACGGTCCTCCGAAAAATCCACGAAATGAAAAGGGTTTTTCTGCCTCTGCAAATAAAGCCCAAATCTGAAAGTACAACTGTGCACCTGCAACTTACACATAGAAAAGGGAGGAAAATAGGTTGGGATTGGGGGTTTTCCTTTAGGTCAAACCCCAGTTTTGGAATTAACCAAGTAATGAAAGAAAGTACTTGCAAGTAGATGTAAATGAAAGACTGAATTGTAAATCACCTCAAGGGAGGTTGTAGTAGCAGTGTTGATAGAAATTCTTGTGTGGAATTGAATGTTGAAATTAATCTCCTCTTCAATGGTTGAATCCTTGACTTGAATGCAACACCTAGCCTTGAAGGGAGACTTGAGAATGCTCAATGCTGGAAAAGAATGCTTGAATTCTCTTGAATGCTTGATTGCTTATGCAACATGACCTTATCAAAATTTCATTTATGCAAATGAGAGGAAGAATGCCCCTTAAATACATGTTGGTGGATTTGAATTTCATCACGGGCTGACATCGAGGGAGTTTCTCACCCCAGGCACAACCAACAATGCAACCCTAGGAACTGTCCTGCCCCAAAATAGGGCAGGGATAGGGGCACCACACCCCTGTCCTAGGAGGACAAGGGTGCCACGCCCCTATCCTACCCCTTTCTCCAGAGCAGAATGTGGATGGGGTGATGCAGAGACCAAGAAAGAAGTTGTTTCTACAAGTCGAGCAATCTCTAGTCTACGATCAGGCTAGAGGATTCGAAATCGCGTGCATGAGGACCCTAATGCAGTAAAAAATTGCTAGGGTTGCAATTTTATGACACTACAAATCCTAATAATTTTGTGGGAATTTTTCTTTCATCGTGTCCCAACTAGTTATGGCATTTCTACCCAAACCCATAAACCATCTCACTACAACCTCCTTTAGGGTTGCTAGGAATAATTTTTGTCTATAGACATCAATGGTATAGTCATAGCTATGACATAATACATCAAATTCAAATATAAAAGTATTAGGGTCTTTTGTGATTAGGCCATAGAAACTCATGAGAGTAGATGGGGGTATATTCTTCAGTGTTGTTATTCTCTCCTTGTCAAAGACGGGGAATTCAAAAGTAACTGCATTTGTATGTTTCTTCCCATCTTCTTTAGCCATTATTATTGGTATTTCTTGTGTGAATTCTTCAATAGGTTCTTATTGTGTTTGTGTACCATTAGAAGATATTAAATTTCTTGATGCACTAGATGGATCTTCTAGCTCTCTTGCTATTTCTGGTAGGTCTTCTGGCTCCCTTTTTGAAGATAAGATGTCTTCTAGATATTGTGAAGAGGGAATAAACATTCCTAAATCATCCCTCTATTACTACATGCAATGGTAATATGGAGCTTATGGGCTACCTTCTTGCACACTTGTTAGTAAATGGTTTGAACCAGTTCTGAAAATCTATTATTCTTAATAATAAAAAATAAAACATCTATTCTAATGGAAAGTAAATGATAGAAAGAAAATAACATTAATAGAATCTAAACTCAATAATCCTAAACCCTAGCACCATCCCCACTAATGGTGCCAAAAATGATTGGTCACTACTAAGCACAAAAGTTTGGTGTAGACAACTCAATGTACTCTCTCGATTGGGCAACTAATCCCACGTGGAGAAACCTAATGTCCTATCAAAGTCTCATTTAATTATTGACCAAGGGCATATATACTTGGATGATGCTGACACTATATATATAGCAAAGGACTCTTAAGTTGTCTATCGGTTGCATATAGGGAACTACAAACTAATGAAAGCATAAACAATATGAAATGAAAATTATATCTATACAACATTGATTGCAGGTAACTTGGTAAGTTGACTCAACAATGGTTGCAAATAAACAATGTAATGACTCAACTAAATCCTGGACTCTAATTATCAACTATGTTAATAGATTACATAAAAATATTATATAAACTGAATAAACCATAACAATGTATCTAGAAAAGTAATACCAATCCAACTAATGCTTTAACTAAATGAAACACTACCTCAAGTGACTCTTGCTTGAGGAGATGTAACCTCAAACCATTAGCAACCCTTTAACTCGAAATGTTTCTAATCATCCACTTTATTCATATTGATCAATTTATAATATTAGTAATAGTTTTCATAAATCTAGGCAAAAATCTAATCTAAGATTACATATGTATGTGTTCAAGAAGATCCTCAACTCAGGCAAAACTGCACATAAATAAATAGTCTATGAGAGTGGAGAAATTACTTTCCTAATCCTATTGAGAACATGTGTTGATCCTCCTTAGTACTGAGGATGACTTATTTCAAAGAGCAACTGAAATAACAACTAAATCTAACATGAGTCCTAATCCAAATTGGAATTTTTATTCAAAATGGTAATAACAAGACAAGAATATGCAAGAATTCATGCATGCAGATTTATGAAGCACAACTCCATCATCCCACAAATTTCTACAATCCTTTCGTGCATTTATTCAACAAGATAAAGTTAGCACAACTTTGTTACAGTCATGTTCTGTTTGATAACCCTATGACTTCTTCCACACGAACAATAGGGCACGGTTTGCTTAGGTTGCGAGTTGACTGGAAATCCTTAAGTTGCATGTTAGTTTCTTAAGACAAGAATTTATCCACATTATCATAATTTATAATGCATTGACAATATATATCAACCATCAAAATTTTCACAACGCATTCATCTATCTAGTTGTCATATTATTATTAACTAGATAAAAGTATGGTTCAAGATATAGTTTAAAACACATAAAAGTATGATAAAAGTAGTAGTAAAGCATGCAAAATAGTGGCAATTATAGGGGACATCACATCTAATCTAACTTCGTCCTCCTTTCCCACATTTGATCTTGATAAGCCCGGGGGAAACATATCTACATTATTTGGATAATGTAAATCTTACTTTCCCTACATCCACTCCCCCTTTATCCATCATCCTCCCATTTCATGCATCTACCAGCCTTCCATCCTTAATTGCACTACCTCTAGTATGAGACATCTCATTCCTTTATCACATAGTATTTGGAGCTCCGTCCTCCCACCCTCCATCTACCATCCTCCTATCTCCCATCATCACCCATTTAATCACTCCATTTATCTCCCATCCAATTAATCCCTTCATCATTCCATTTATTTTTTAAACTTGGTTCGAGTCCTTGTCATTGGCTTCTATCCCTTCTTCTATCCTAACCATCATATCTTCCATGAAATATCATCCTATCAAATCCACTTATCCTCCTTACCTCCATCCAACCCAAAACTCCCAAAGTATTCCATCTAAATGCAATCAATCCTAATCTACCCAATCCAATCATACAATCTATCCCATCATCCCAAAGCATCAATCAATCTTGATCTAAATTAGTTGATAATCCATTGATTGACTTTAATCCAATTATCATCATAGGGATATATCATTCTAAATCCTCAAGATACATATTATTCTTATTTTAAATTTTATATTCTCCTCGTCATCCATCCATCCATTTATTAATCAATAAATTTTCAACTTGACTAGGGGCACAATCCCAATTAATTTTTATGCTTGTTGTGCATGTTTTCTTATTGCTTGTGTGTTATCATTATTTTCATTTATCATGGTATTTGCACTGTATTTCCATAGGGTCATCATGGTATTCCATACCATGGTTTTATAAGTAATATGTTTGTATTTAATGTTTTTAATCATGTACTTGGTACATTGCTACCCCAATTCCTTATAGATTGGTGCATAATGCCAATTACAATATAAAATATAGGTTGCTTATACCACAACGTGATTATCATCCATCCTCCCACTCTACCTATCTCTCCATTATTTATATCTCCTTTCCATCCATCATCTCCCATGTCCTTATACCCCTCTTCCTCCAATCCTCCCATCCATTTTGAGGCACACCCATGTTCTTTGAACTTGCTTATCCTCTTGAGGGGGAATACCACTACATCCTCCTCATGTACCTTCTCAAGCTAACAATGACCAACACATTATGACACTAGTCCTCATCCCTATCTACCCACTATATTTAATTCTTCTTCGATACAACACTATTTCTTATAGTCGTGATGCTATATTAAAGAGGGGCACAATGCAAACATCTAAATTTTCTCACATCCAACGAAAATGATCTTTACCCCATCTAGCTATTTAAATAAATATTTATCATTTATTTAATCCATACTTTACCTTTATCCTCACCCTTAATTAAATGAATTTATATTTTATATGATAAGCTTAACCGCTCTCCTTTATCCCTCCCCTTTATTTAAATAAATTTACATATATTTAATTAAGTCAAAACCTTATCCACCAAATCATCCAACTAAATCAATTAATAAATACCTACTTAATTATCAGATTTAAGCCAATTAATATCTATTATTATTTCCAATAATATTTATTCCAACTCATCCCCAATCCTTGTCCATTCAATCCTAGCCAGGGAATCCATCTACATGGATCAATATCTAAACTTGCCATCACTTGAAAAGTGTCCCTACATACCTACCCCACCCCTTTCTCACACACACATGAGCATATCTCTCACACAAGTGAATCCACCCTACCTATTACAAATGTCATAAATTAGCCACTCTACCTCTTACAACATGTCATAAGATAGCCACCCTACCTGTCTCACTTATCTCTTTCATGAGTGTGTGCTCACACATGTGAGTACACCTAGCTCCTGCACTTACGAAATGTGCCAGTTTTCCAAGCCTCCATGAACCTTGTGACAATTGTCACATGGGTAATCCCATAGTCAATGAAATCGCTATCATTAAATCATAACCATCCATTAGACATTGTATCTTGGCCCTTGATTTTCTTCAAAAAAAATCTATAAATTTGGGCCTTTGCTATCATTTGGGCCATCTTCCATTATCATACCATTATGTTGTTATTTTCATAGATCCATCTCTTCACATCCTAATAACATGTCTCATTTTCTATCTGCCCTCTTCATAACATCATGCTACTGCCATAAGCAACCACATTACACCCAATAACAACATCAAAAAGAGAAAATCAAGTAGAGTATTAGGTGCACTTCAATTTGGATCAATCCAAGGAGCAAGGTCATTTGAGGTTAAAAAAAAATAGTTTATGATTTGCATTTTGTGTTATTTCCTCATTTGATTCTCTTGCTTTGAATATTAAGTAAAAAACTAGTGCAAGTGATAGAAATTATTAAATTGTTAATTATAAATTATTTATGAAATCAAAATAGCATAACACAACTAATTTCTTGAGGGGAGTGCAAAAGCTCACAATATCTTCTTCAACTTAAATAAATAGAAGGAAAGTGTTACAAGATATAACCCCAGGATTCCAAATCCATGAGAACGAAGAAGATACAAAACCAAAAAATAATAAATTACTTTAATTAAATTTTTAAATCTACGAGAATAAAAAAAAGAGTGAAATTTCTTGAAAGAAAGAGAATTTGTTCAACTCATTATCCTATCTTACTTAAGAAAAATAAATTATATAAATAAACTTAATAAATAAGTACAATATCACACTTATTACAAAAATATATTTATGATAATAAAATATTCTATTAACAATCCTTTAATGTAACTTAAAAAAACAAGAAATAGGTCCTAAAAAAACTAATGAGATAAGGAGAAAAACAATTTAAAGATAATTTCTAGAAAAAGGGTTTGTTACAAATGTCAACATCATACTCAAAAGTCAAGTAGTCATAGAGATTAATATCTATCCATGGATGAATTCTTGAATATAGATATTAATTTACTTTGAATATGAATGATGGGAGTGATGATCGCTATGAAAGGAGTGAATTATTGATTAATTAAAAAATATTTTGATTTAATTAATGTCCGAAGAAGAGTTTTAAAAAAATAAAAAATAAAAAATTTATTTAATTAATATTAGTAGGAAAATTGAGATAATTAATTAAATAAATAAAATTTATTTAATTAATCTACGAGGTGGTGATGTGAAGAGATTTCTTGATAGTGAAATGTTAAGAGGTAATTTTAGGTGTCTACAACTAGAAATAACAAAGTTTAGATCTATTATTTGTTGGAAACTTGAGTTATGGTGAGCTATGTTGTGATTGATGTCATTGCATGTTGTAGTTGGTTTGAAAGTGAATGTTTTGAATTTTTTGTATTGTACAATAGAGATGTTGAGGTGTTTTCAGATGGTTAGTATAGTAAAAGTTTTAATATGCAAGAAACAATATTTATATGTAGGAAAGAGTATTTAATATCCTAGTGGAAGAATGTTTTGCATTCCTCCAGTTTGGGAAGATTATGGATTTTAGTTCTAGATATAATGTTTATGATCTGTGTATGTTGCAACATTAAGTTTACAGGTCCTCTATTGCTCAGATGGTAGAGTTGGTTGTTGTTGTTGTTTCTATCAATGATGTGTCTGTCAGAACTAGTCCTGAGAATGCTTGGCAGTTCTCTGATATGTGGATTCAAGTGTTGCAGCTTGGAGGAAATGTTCATATGGTTTGTATAGTGTTCCAATTTATTTTTCTGGTGTTGGTTTGATTGGCAAGCAGAGTTATGTTTTTGTGAGTTCTATGGTATCAATTGGTTTGGTTTCTGGTCGATTAAGGTGGTGTACCTTATCTGGATCATGACTCTTTGGTCTAGATATGCATTGGAAGTTGAGTTTGGAATTTGATATGGGTCTCACCATGGTGTGTGTAGATTGACATTGCATATTTTTCTTTGGAGATTATTTTTGGGCCGACCGATTAATGTGTTTCCTTGTTGTTCTACACGTTATGGTTGATGCCAACTTTGGTGGATGTTCTAGCAAATCAATTCATTGAAATTGACTTTAGAGGATGAGTTTTCATGTGTTTGGGTCTGCTTTATCACTTGGGGTGGACTGCAATGAATGTTATAGGTCTGAGTGGCCGAATTTAAGTAATGTTGTATATTCTATTTGTGGCCAACTTAGCTGAGGTTTTTAATGAATAATCTTGTATATATAGGTGTGTGGATGTACACAAGTTGAGCAAGGCATGTGTGTGAATTGATGTAAAGTGGACGTGAATGATATGCAAGCAAATATGGTGTGCAAATCAGTTTTTGAACAACTTTCATGATGATATCTTTGGTGTGATAGTATTTTTATTGGTAGTGGTTAATGTCAGATGTGTTTGCCATGATATTGGTCGCTTGACACAGTGGTTCAAGGACAACTTCATGATTAGGATATCTTTTTCATTTCAATTCATCTATTCTTTGTACTTATCAGAAGGTATGTTCCTTTTGGTAGCTTGTACAGACCTTTGTATCTTGCCCTAAGGTTGTGCGTCTTAGTCTTGCAAGTCCTATCAAGTGCAATAAGCTTCTTGGCCTTGAGCCTAAAACACTTTAATCAATTATTCATATCGTGAGTGTGATTCTCATTGTGGTTTTTCCTTATTTAGGGTTTTCCACGTAAATTTGGTGTTCATGTGCTTTGTGCTTTCATGTTTTATAATTGGAGTAATAAGTTAACTGTAGTTTGAAGTTTAAAAGATTAGAAGTAAAGTATTGTAAGATACACATTGATTCAACCCCGTCTCAGTCTTGTGGTGTGTTCAACACTATCCAATGTGAGAATCCACATCTTGTCCTAGTTATAGTCAAACCATATTATATTGATTCAATGGTGTTAGAACAATATTGAAGACGTTCCATGACCAAATTGCATTGTTGTTTGATGCTAAATGTAGTGTTAATTCATTGATAAACGTTTTTTATCATCTTGCTCCTTGTTGTTGTTTACTTAGTGTTTTTTCTCTTTCTTTCTTCACATGATTAGAATTATGTAGGACTCTCCTTTATATACAAAGCCATTTGACATGAATCTTGTCAAGGTGTAATCAGTATGATCCTACAAAATCAACTCTAAAGGTGGGTAAAATATATAATTGGGGTCAAGGTCACTCTTATAGTATTGAACTAGGTTTAGGACTACAATTATGGTTTTAACATGGGAATAGAAACATTATAGAAAAGGGTTCTCAAAATTTATAGCTTAGGAAAAGTGGTATGAGGTGCCGTAAGGTGGGCTGGGGTTAACATACACACAAAGATAGAGCCAAATCAAACATCATAATATTATACTTAGTTGTAGGAAAAATGCATACCCTACATAAAATATTTAGGTTAGTTAAATCATGCAATCAATTACACACATAATTAACCTAGATAAATAAGTTAGAAATATAAATAGTAAATGCCAAATTAAAAGAATCTAAATGCACCACTTCACTAGATTCCTTAGACTCTTGAATTCAATAGATTCTATTGAATTCCAATTGGGGGTCAATTACAAGTTCCTTTTGAACAACCATACTATAAATCTATATTGGAAGATCGAGATTTACAACTTAGAAATCAACTTTTGGTATCACAACATGCTAAGAGTCAATAATGGAAGACCATTATGAGAACTCAATACTTTAATGATCAAACTCAACCTCATGACAACAAAATAAGTGCATTCATAATTTGACAACTACTTAAAATAAGAAAAAATAAAAAATCATAAAATTAATAATTCTATTTTTTGCTTACAATAACTATTACATAAAATAAACATCACCAAAATAAATGATAATATTTTCTTTGATTACACCACTTATTACAAATTGTGCTTAAATAAATTTAACACAATACACACCTCTATTCACAATTTAATTGAAATAAACCAAATATTCATACATATAAATATTAAGATAGACCACTAATAAATTAGATTTAAATAAGAGGTTAAAAAACAACAAATTCAAAATTAGTAAGGGAAAAGCGCATCTTTAAATACGTAGACAAGAACAAACATTGCAACAATTTTAATTAATTTTAATTAAGACTGCTGGATTTGAAACCGAGGCAATGACAGAAGGGGCATTACAAATGATCTTGAATTGAAAAAACATGGGTACCTTTATGGTATATCTAATTTAATTTGACGGTTTGCTTCAGTATGTAAAAATCACGAAAGAGAAAAATGGATGCCTAATTCTCGAGAAGAGCAACGTTATCAGTTCGAAATTTTTGGATTTCAATGGATTCCCTGCTTGCAAATTATGCATCATCAGATGAAGAGGAGCAGCAGCAAAATCAACAGCAATTACAATCACGAAGCATTGGTAGCGAAACGCTATTCTCTCGTCTACCGCCCCCAAAACCTACCTTTAACCTGCCTCCGCCTAAATCCAAATCAAACAAGCGTCTTGTGCAATTTAGGCCGCCATTGAAGGCGGCAGTAGCGGTGGAGGAGGAGGAGGAGGAGGAAGAGAAGGAGCCTCCGCCCAAGAAAAGAATTGGGGAATCCTCTGGAGGGCTGTTTGCCCTCCTGCCTCCGCCGAAGAATACCCAAACCCTAGGGGGCGGCGGCGGCTCTCGTCGCACAATTCTCGAGCCCGACGCCACCACTGCCGCCTCTGCCGTCACAGATGTCCCTGCTCCCGCATCGCAGGAGCCGCAGTTAGAGGCTTCCTGTAATGTTGAAGCAACACAACAGTTTGTAGGGCAATATGATTATAATGCATATTATTATTCTGAGCCAACTCAACAGTTTGTAGGGCAAGATGATTATAATGGATACTATTATTCTGCTCCAGATCAGGTCTCCACAGAGACAGTACCGCCACAGGTACAGTTGCCTCTGGAGAGCAAGAATAAGAAGGGCGGACGGAAGGCCTTTGAAATTGGTTCTGATGTTATTGAAATAAAGCAGGAGCAGTTGATGGGCAACAAACCCAGACAGGATCAAGTTAACTTGACAGGAATTGCCTTTGGACCCTCCTATAAGGTTTCTTTTTCTTTTCTTTTATCTCCGTTTATACTTCATTTTATTTGTTTAAGTCCTAGTTACATATTAAGTTACTTGAATTTTTGTTATGCATTACCTGTGCGTCATCATGCTTTTTGTTCCAGAAGTTTACTTCTTTTCTTACTACGTTTTCAAATGATTTCAGCCCGTTTCGGCTGCAAAAGACAAACCTTCAAAGTTGCAGAAGAGAAAACATCAAATTGGATCACTGTACTATGATTTAAAGCAAAAAGAGATGGAACTTGCTGAGAGGCGTGCTAGAGGTCATCTTACTAAAGCAGAAACACAGGCTAAGTATGGATGGTGAAATAATGAAGGCAATCCATTGGATGAGGATGTTATGTAACACATTGTACATTGGAAACATCTCTAACATTATTCGTTACAATTGTACCATGTTTTCAGCAGTGTAAGAATTCCATTTGAAATTCAGAGTTGTCAACTTTTACACATTTTCTCTTTTGATTTTGTTCGGTCGAATCATTATAATTCTTTAGATAGAACCTTAAAGTCACTGAAAAACTAAACAGGAAATGCCAACTTTGTATCTATTTCAGACATGACAACTGAAGTTTTGATCAATCCATCTATTGCCTACTTTCATTAGTTTGGAAATTTCAATCATTTCATCATTTGCATTTTTTGTTGTGAGTGACAATGCGTAGAATTTAAGTCAATTGCACCTTCCCAAGGGGTCTATCTGAATCAAATACACATTGATAGTTCGTATTGATGGACCTTTTAATTGTTAGCTCTACCAATCTATCTGGGTTTTGTTCTTGTAGGGTAATCAATGTCAGCCAAAAGTTATTAATATCTATGCATCTAGGTTGTTATTGGATAGAAAAATGGAGAACAAGTTCGAATTACAAGTTTAGATTAGCCGGAGGCATTTTTCTCAATATTCATAACAGGTATCAATTTTTTTTCCATTAAAACATTGGTTGTGAGATACTTACAGATCAAATGGCACTATAGGCCAAGGTTGTATAACTTGAATACACATATTTTGTAAACATGGTTAAGTATCTTTCAATTAGAATTCTTCTTCATACTATCACAGACGATAATTATTGGCAAAAAAATTGTGCCTAGTGGAGCACCTGCTAATTATATTGGCTAAATTATGTTTCAATTTTGGGGCAGATTCCTGTTCCAAAGATAATCAGGTCAGTGAAAAAGCCTGCCAAAAGATCAGAAACTATTGCTTTGGCATGGGATAGTCAAAGCAATGTTCAATGGAAGAAGCAATACCTCTACTTCACTAAGACCCAATTCATTAAATCCATAAGGAATCCTACACAGGCGGCTTGCATTAAAACAAATCACAGGCAACCTAATGCTTGAGCAACAAACCTACATGGGACTTGAACTTGTCATAAACAGAACTCTAAAAATCAAATGGGCAGGAAACATCACGAGTCTGAGCACTTAATGCTGTCAAACTGGAGTTCACTTCGAGAAGAGTGACCAGCATTTTTTATGGAGATCACAGATTGGAATCTAAATAATTATTCTGCCCTTTCACAACGAGCTTTTTATTTATTCTCCAGCATTTCCTCCCCCATACATTCCCTAAATAAGCACCATAATCTTTGCAACCATGGGATCCTTAGTGCAAATGCAAGTCTTAGAAACCATTATTTAGATGCTTCAGTCACTATTTTTGTCTTTCCTTCTAGTCCAACCACCTTGCTTGACATGAGAAACCATATATGGAAATGCAGAGAGCACATGACTGTTGGGTGTTGAGACTGGACTAACAAAACCAATTTTTGGTAGAGAAAATCCCAAGGTGCAGACAAAGGAAATATCTTGGAGAAATGAATTTTAAAAACCAAGAGCCATATTTAATCTATTTTCATCGAGAATATCTTATGCAAATCTGATAAATAAAAGATAGGAAAGGTTATCAGAGCTCTAAGAATAATTCTTGAGATCTATTCATAATTGCACCCATTTTTGAGTAGTAGGAAGGGTGATTAGAGGACAATTCCACATGGCATACAACTAGTCAGTTAGTCAGTAGAAGCATAGCTAGAATGTGAAGGTGCTATAGAAACTCCATATTATGTCCTAATGTTTAGAGTGGACTAACAAAACCGTTTATGGTAGAGAAAAAATCCCAAGGTGTAGAGATAGTAAATATCTTGGAGAAATGAATTTTTTAAACTGTGTGTCATATGTATTCGTTGAGATTATCTATGTGAATCTGAGAAATAAAAGGTAGGAAAGGTCAGCAGAGCTCTAAGAATAATTTCTGAGGTCTATTATCATGGCACTCATGTTTTAGTAATAGGATTGGTGATTAGAGGCCAATTCCACATGGCATACGACCAGTCAGCTAGTCAGCAGAAACATAGGTAGAAGGTGAAGGAGCTACAGAAACTCCATGCCATGTCCTAATGAGTTGAAACTCTAAATGGGTGTTCCTCACAAAGATTGGAAGGTGCACACTTGGCTGCATCATTTGATCTCTAAAAGCCTGGGATTAGGAAAATGACATTTAACCATAACCTGGTCATGTGCAGCGTAAATTAGTGGACATTCTACCTGTACTATGGTGACACATATCCCCATGTCCATACAAAAATCAAAGATAAAATGAATTCGGTAAAATAAAGTCTTGACTTGGGCTAATAAAGTCCAGATGACTGTATGAAAGTGTAAAATAAAGTCATCCTTGGCTTGGGTAAATTAAATTCATATGATTTGAAATAATAAATACAGCATGATTGCACATAATGTCTTTATGCACGCTGAAAATCAGGCCCAGATTCATCTATTAATATTCTAAATCTAGGAAAAATGTACCAGGTCTGTGATCTTAAGGATAACCCAAGGAATATGGAACATTTGTAACTTTGAAGTGCAACCAACATATCTTTATTGGGAAAAAGATAAAAAGAGTACTGCTAAGGGAGTGCTCCGTAGCTGGCTAGTAACAGAGCTTTAATAAGAATGTGCATAGATTTAGGGAAAGAACAGTATCTTCCATAGATGAGGAATTGTAATGCTTGTGATGCAACAAAAGAGAGCCAGAACTTTGTATTTATCTGTCATTGTCAGATTAAATGAGAAAGCAGACTTCTGATGTTGAGTTTTTGGCCCAAGTGGGTTCCCCTATTGCAAATGTTGTTATGTTTTTCACTCTAACATTTATGACAATTTTAGTTCTTAATTCAATTAAGCAAATATAAGTGAATTCAATACTTTGACACTAATTTGTGTTGATTTTAAGTAATCAGATTAGCAATGTAGAATGAAAATCAGAATGCTAAGTAAATTATGCACATAACACACATGTACCCTGGGAAAACCTCCCTCTTGGAGAAAAAAAACCCAGCAACCAAATTATCTAGATTAGACTATAATTTAACAAAGTTTACAATGAGCTTCCCATAAAGCTGTCAGTAAATATGCATAGAACCCTAGGGCAGATAGCAACTACGAATTTATCTGCAATACAACTGTTGCTGTGTCAAGGAGGAAGGCAGATTGAGACTGCTGTCTACAAGGTTGATCTGCTGACCCTTGATGTTCGCTGCCTTCTACGGATCAGTTCACAGACCTGCAAGAGAGTTCGCTGTGTCTTGACAAGGTTGCTGCCCTCTAAATGCAATTCGCTAACCTCTGATTATACTTTGCTGATCACCAAAGTAGTTCGTTCATAGGATAGGTTTGTTGAGTGATGATGTGATGAATGAATAAATTATTTCATCTTAAAGTGCACATATATATACCTTTCTCACAAGGTTGGCTTGTATTAAATATATAATTTATTAATTACCTTTTCCCTTAACACGTTTCAGTTTAAGTGAGAAGCATATTATGAGGCATGAGATATAGGGTCGGCCCTATAGGAGAGTGGCGTGTGAGAAGGGCCCAGCCCTAAAGGGTACACGTTACCCTTTCAAGGTAAAAGGGCCCAGCTTAAGGGCGGATTCCAATGTTGCCTTGGTCAATTGGAATCCGCTCCTTACCTTAATTGAGACTAACAAATTCAACTTTAATTTCCTACCTAGTTATAGAAACCAACACTCCCTCTTAACTAGGGAGGAAAATAAATACATAATCAGAATCTTACAACCAGATTACATGATTAGGGCTCAGCCCATACAATATGCAATTTGAACACATGTTTTCACAATATGGACCTTTCCATGAAATTCCTCTTGCAATGCTTGCAAAGGATGAATCCAAGACTTCATAGCTTCACACTTTCCTGGGACCTGCATATATCATCAGAATTTCATGATCTTTCATTATGCACATCCACAAAGGAAGAAGGAGACCTTTCCTTATGCATTCCTGCAAGAATGAATATTTAGATATATACATAAACATACAACATGAATCATGCACAATCGAAGAGGATACAATAAGCTTCTCCACTAAGAAGAATGACCTGCCACTCTACAGAGAGTGAACTCACCTTGCACTCCGTAGAGGGTGAGAAAGAATTACCACCTTGCACTCCATAGAGGGTGGACTCACCTTGCACTCCGTAGAGGGTGAGAAAGAACTACCACCTTGCACTCCGCAGAGGGTGGACTCACCTTGCACTCCGCAAAGGGTGAGAAAGAACTACCACCTTGCATTCTGCAGAGGGTGGATGATACACCCAGTGCATCATAGTATAAAACAAGAACACCCGTTAGTTTCAACATAGAAGAAGAAAGGAAATAACTTTGCTATAATCAAGTAGAGATCATACATTCGACATATTCTATTAAATCCATCATTAGGGCTGAAATACAAAGTTTAGAAAACCAGCAATAAGATTTACTGAAATAGGATATTTTGACCGTATCATGAGACTCCCTCTAAAAAAAACCTATCTAGATGATAAATCCACAACACATTTCTTGACTTAAAGTTGGAACCAATCCTAAATTTAGAATTTATCAAATTTGTATCCTTAATAAGGAGAAGCTTGAAAGTTTGAGTAGACTTTCAAATCTAGATCCGATGACATGAGCTGAAGTGGGCCTTCTTGGATCATGCTTGTACACCTGATAATTTTCCTTCTAGAACAGCTGTAAGGATTAGTTTTCAATACATCATTACTGAAATAAAACAACAAGATCAGAAGTTTTAACTTAAGGATGGATCAACAAACCAATAGATCAAAAGAGAAAATCTTCACGATTGTGGGGATTTGATACTTCATTTATGTTTGCGTCTTCTTGCTCGTCCTGAGTTTGACAGTCCCTTGCAAAGTGGCCAAGCTTGTTGCATCGGAAGCATCGGATGTGAGATAAGTCTCTTGGTCTCTTCCTTGAATAAGGGGTAGAAGAGCTGAAATCTTTGTTTCTCTTGAGATCATTCTTCTTCCAATGACTGCCTTCCTTCTTAGCCAAGAGGACATGTTGCTCATCATAAGGGTTCTTAATTTTTCCTTTCGCAGCCAGCCGAGACTCTACTTGAATGCAATCTCCCATTAATTGATCAAACTTAGGAAGCTCAACTCTGGCACTGATTCCTTGAATAAATGGTTCCCAAGAGGGAGGAAGACCATTTAGGGCAGTCATAGATAGGTCACTGTCTTCAACGCTCTTCCCAATGGTAGCAAGTTGATCTTTTAGCTCAGAGATTCTCATGAAGTAAGCAGCAACAGATTCTTCTTTCTCTAATTTGATGTAAGAGAGCTGATTCCTTAAAGCAAGTATGTAGCTGGTATTGTTGACTTCATACATCTTTTCCAATGTGGTGAACATCTCCCTAGCGGTCTTCTTCAAGGAGATGGATGGCACTAAGTGATTTGTGACGGAGTCTATTAATACCCTTTGAGCTTGGAAGTCCTTCTTCTTCCAATCTTCTTTCTCACTTTCATCCTCAAGTTCCTTAGCATTCTTGCCAACATATTCAGCAAGATCATTCAATGCCATCATTATCCTGACCTTCCAAGAAGAGTAATTTGTGTGACCTTCCAACCTATCTTCAGCCCTGATATAAGAAGCCATGAGGACTAAACCTTTGAGCAGCGGTTAGATAGGAGCACAAATCTGATCACAACCTCTATACGAACCTAGAGCTCTGATACCATGTTGATTTTAAGTAATTAGACTAGCAATGTAGAATGAAAATCAGAATGCTAAGTAAATTATGCACATAACACACATGTACCTTGGGAAAACCTCCCTCTTGGAGAAAAAAACCCAGCAACCAAATTATCTAGATTAGACTATAATTTAACAGAGTTTACAATGAGCTTCACATAAAGCTGTCAGTAAATATGCATAGAACCCTAGGGCAGATAGCAACTATGAACTTATCTGCAATACAACTGTTTCTGTGTCAAGGAGGAAGGCAGATTGAGACTGCTGTCTACAAGGTTGATCTGCTGACCCTTAGATGATGTTCGCTGCCTTCTACAGATCAGTTTGCAGACCTGCAAGAGAGTTCGCTGTGTCTTGACAAGGTTGCTGCCCTCTAAATGCAGTTCGCTAACCTCTGATTATACTTCGCTGATCACCAAAGTAGTTCGTTCATAGGATAGGTTTGCTGAGTGATGATGTGATGAATGAATAAATTATTTCATCTTGAAGTGCACATATATATACCTTTCTCACAAGGTCGGCTTGTATTAAATATATAATTTATTAATTACCTTTTCCCTTAACACGTTTCAGTTTAAGTGTGAGGCATATTATGAGGCGTGAGATATAGGGTCGGCCCTATAGGAGAGTGGCGTGTGAGAAGGGCCCAGCCCTAAAGGGTACATGTTACCCTTTCAAGGTAAAAGGGCCCAGCCCTTAAGGGTGGATTCCAATGTTGCCTTGGGCAATTGGAATCCGCTCCTTAACTTAATTGAGACTAACAAATTCAACTTTAATTTCCTAGCTAGTTATAAAAAGCAACAATTTGTACATGAAGAGTTTTTGTTCTAGTACACCAAGCAGGTGCTTAAGCATATGTGAATCACAAGTGATTGGAATGACATTGATTGCAAGCCTGACTGCAATATACACCAATTTTTAGCCTTACGTACATTGGGTATCAATAATTTGCATTGGATTAGCACCAGCATAAATCTTAAACATCTTAAATACCTGAAAAATACTGACTTTTCACATGTTTGATTCTATGGTTTAAAAAATGTAACAAGGATAGCATAAAAATAAATCCAGGCAATAAAAGAAAAAGGCTTTTCTGTAGACACTTATATGAGCTTTGGGGAAGATTTTGAAGAATTTTTTCGTACAGTTCTTTCAAAAACACTTGTTTGATCTTTGGGAAGATTTAGAAGAATTTGTTTTACCAGTAAGCCATTCTATATATAATTTTTTGACCATATGCAGTGCTCTTATGGTTTTTGAGATATTAGGCCTGAGTTTGTGACCGTACCTTTTAATGAAAGTTATATGTTACTGACATATACTGTTTGATATTTCATTTTAAAAGTATCCAACCGGGTCTCTGGGATCAATCCTTGACTACTAACTCTTATTCTTGTCATTGGATTGAAGAGAATCTCTGTGAAAATGCATATGGATTTTGATGGCCAAGACTCTCATTTTCTGGAGTTTTTGGGAGCATACAATTCAGAAATGATGTCCATGCACACATGTACAAAAGCTTGGATATGTCACTAATTTCCAAGCCGAAGTTTTTATTCTAAGAGCAGCTGGTATAAATGGTGTGTCATATGCCTTAGGCTTTTGTGTGGGACAGAATTTCTTGGCCACATTTTCCATGTACATGGGATTTCACTAATGCTTTTATGAGTCAAATCAGAATATAGAAAAATATGTAAATGGTAAAGGAAAATTTTGATCAATTTCTTCAACTAATCTTGAAATTTGATCCATTGCATATTTGTATATTTGTTCTTATGAGTTGTGTATGATCATCTTGTATTTTATGTTATCTAACATGGTATGTGAGTAGCTATGGTTAGAATTTGAGTTACACCTGTCCAAGGGAATGTTAATTGTCAATATTGAAGGACATTGTAGGGTGTGGTGTCACCTCTGTAAATTAGAAAATGGTCAACTCTACCAATTTATCTTGGTTTCGTTCTTGGAGGGTTTTGCTTTTGGTCTGGGTTGTTATGGGAGAGGGGAATATAGAACAATATTTGGGTTGAAGTTTAGATTAGCTAGAGACATTTTTCTCATAATTCACAATAAGTTTGAATTGTCATCATTAGAAAACTTGATGCACTCACGGAAGGACGGTCCAGAGAAAAGGATTGACCAACCATGCAACTTAGAGTTCAACACATAGAAAATAACATAGAATAGCAAAACAACTTCTCTTGGATTCAACATCGCAGAATGATTAAAGATAGCTAATAGATCTGTTACATGCTGATTACAGATTGGCTCAAAGGCCACCACAGGCTTATTATAAGCTTACATGCAAAATGGAATAATAATAGCTTCTATCATTCTACTACCTCATTACATACTATCATCTACCAACTATCTACTTCTCTAAACTTGATCTTCTAACTTCTAACTTGTTCCAACTTCTTGTGTCTCAAATGGATTTTAGAGGTGTTTATATATCAGCTCCAAGCTTTAGAAATGATCCATGTTGGCCTCACGGTGTCCCAAAATTCAATACCCCGTTAAAAGTGTAGGTCGGTCTAAATCCGATGATGAAACTCCATGAGTTAATGAAATTCGCTGTGGTTTTGATTGTGGTTTTCTCTGGTCCCATACTACCTTGTATCTGTCGGGTTTGGTGGCGCAAGGTAAAGAAAGGTTTCACAAATTACACTTGATGAATTGGGTATCGACTTCTCTGAACTGTGAACTTCTGGTGATGGTAACATTTTGTGGACTGGTCAAAAGCTGCTGAAATCTGGATATGTTGTGAATGAAATGTTGCTGAACTCTGGTTTTTAATCATGGGCCAAATTGAGGTTATGTGTGGTAAGGTTCACCGGGATGCTTCTGCATCAAAACTGGATCTGAGATATTTTCAGATCAAATGGAAATATCATTGCAAAGGTTTCATAACTTGAATGCGATGTTTTTTTGGAAGCATTGAATCTCTCTAAATCATAACTCTTGTTTGCAATAGCACATACCATAGCAATTGGTGAAAACATTGTGCTCAGGGGTTGAACAGCTAATTTTATTTACAAAATGATGGGTCAATTCTGTTGCAGACTCCTCTTCCAAAGATAATTAGGTAAGCACAAAAACCTGCAAAATGGTACAAACTATGGCTCTGGCAATGCACAGTCAAGACCATTAAGTGAAAAGACCTGAAATACTTGTACAACACTTAAGACCCAATTATACAGAATACTCAAAACCATAATCAATCCTGCTAGTTTTTAGTGACCAGATTAACAAATAGGTAGCAGAAACAAAATACACAGTAATGCAAAGCACACAACACAAATATACCCTGGGAAATTCTTCCTCTTGGAGGAAAAACCCAGCAACCGAAGTCTCAGATCTGAATATTATGAAGGGCAAAAACCAGTTACAACTTAGCCCAGCTAGGGCACAAATATGAATGTCAACTAAACACACTTATCTGATGTCCTGATCAGATCTGAATATGATCGAATCATTCAGAATATTATGTGCAGACCCAGACCCTGAGTGAAATTCGCTGGTCCTCATATGAATTTGTCAGCCTTGAATGGAAGTATGCTCAGCCTATATGATGTTCGCCCAGCCTAGAAGATAGTTCGCCAACCTCATATGATAGTTTGGCAGCTCTTGAATGCCTTCGCTCAGCACATGGATCGCTTCGCTCAGCCCTTGAACAACTTCAGCAGCCCTTGTATAAATTCGTCACACTTGTAGATTCGCTGATGTTGCATATGCTGATCATTTAGGAGACCTAGTTTGCCTAGATAGCTTGCCTAGATAGCAGACCTTGTGTAGCAGCAGGCATAAGTTCGCTTGGTTAGATTGTGTTTGTGATCCTCAAGTCTCCTTACATATAGGAGATTAAGCATAACATAATACTTGGTCGGCCTTGTGTATTTTGCCGCCAAGTTAACAATTATTCAAATGTATTTCCTATGCATTACAAATAGGCCTTGACCTATATAATTTACAAGTTACAAGTTACATGTTCAATAGGGCCCGACATGTTGAGTCACAAGTTACATAAGGATAGGTCTTGCTCCATGACCATTACAAGTCACATAAATTGAGCGCCCAAATAGGGCCTGCCCTTTCAATGTGCACAAGTTACATTAAGTTCCATTTGGGCCCAGCCCAATTACATGATATAATTAATCAATATGCAAGTTACATAAGCATCCAAATTGGGCCCAGCCCTATACATTAAATGATTACATCAATATAATTAATTTTAAGGCCAAGGGCCACATTAAAAGTAATTAAGCTAGGGATTCGACCTAGCTACATTTCAACAAATCCATCTCATGGTTTGCATTAAAACAAAACACAGCCAAACTATTACCTGAGAAACAATCCTTTTGGGGACTTCGACTTGCTGTAAACAGAACCCTAAAATGACATCAAGAGGAACATCACGAGTCTGTGCAATACACACTTCTAAACTGGAGCACACTTAAGAAGAGTGAGCAGCATGCTATGGAGATAGCAGATTGAAATTTAAATTATTGTGCTGCCCAACCACCCTCAGTATTAGGATTATTATCTTTATTTAGGTGCTTTTCTTTTACCCCATTTACCCTGAACAAGCACCAATTGTCTTGGCAACCATGGAATCCTTTCTGCAAATTCAAGTCTTAGAAACCTTTTCAGCTGCTTCAACCATGTTTTCTGAATATCACTATTCTGCATGAAATGAGAAACCATAGGGCATATATCTGAATGCAAACATTTGAGCAACAAAACCTATGATAGAGAAAATCCCAAGGTGAAGTCAAAGAAAATATCCTGGACGAAAGAATTTAAAAAACCAAGAGCTATATCGAGTCTTCAGTTTTTAAGAATATCTAGGCAAAGCTGATTAAGAAAAGTTTGACACATATTGAAGAATACAAGCCCTTGTTATCACTGCATTCATATTTGAGTAAGAGGAATGGTGATAAAAGGACAGTTTCACATGACATTTGCCTAGTCATCTAGTTGGCATAAGCATAAGCCAAAGCTGTAGGAGACATAATTATAAAACCTTCACGTGGCACCTAAATGAGCTGTGGTCTTCCTCACAAAGCTTTCAAGATGCTAATGGAGACAGCTCCAGATTAAAATTCCATCATATGACATTAAAACAAGTGTGGAAATGGTATCACCATAACTTGGTTATGTGAAGTCCAAATTAGCTGAAAATATATCTGAAGCATGGAAACAGATATGCCCATGTGTACAGAAAAATTAAGCTGAAATGAAGCCCAAATGACTGCCTTAACAGGTAAAATTTAGTCTACCTTGACTTGGGAAAATTGAAGTTCAAATGACTTGAAATTGTAACTAGAACATGATCACATGTATGTCCCCATACCTATGAATATTCTAAAACTTGGATACCGATAAATGAATCAGGCTGAAGATTGTGCCAGAAAAGAAAAATGAATGGTTGGAAGCCCAACAAATATATCTTTTTGGCAAAGAAGAACAGGGCACTGATAAGGGTCTGTTCCATAGCTGACTACTGACTGGTAGTACGACAAGCGATAAGTTTGAGCAAATTTTGATGGAAAGAACATCTTCCATAGATGAGTATTGTTATGCTTGTGATGCAACCATAGTTTGATGGAGTTTCAAAAGACAGGTTTCAGAATGGAGGGACCAAGGACCTTGATTTGGGGATGACAGGGGAATAGCAGTTGGTGAGGGTTTGGAGGCAGATCCTCTAAATGGGTTGAGGGGTAGCATGCCTTCGAGACCACACGGACCTTCATGGCACATGTTGTTTTCATAATTTTATCACCATGTTTTCTCTAAGACTAAGTCTTTACTATTTTTAACCAAATCTTTATTCTTTAGAGAACTAACAATGAAGTTAAAGAATTTTACTGGTCTAAATAATGAGAATTATGCAGGTTTTATAGCTTTTTTTGAGTATTCAGGGTGTGGGTGGGGCCCATTAAACTATTAGGGTTTGGGTTAGTGGCTCAAATTAAAAAAAATGCCTACCTTCAATTTTTTTTGCATTTTTTAACTGTTTGATGCAAGGTATGGCTGAGCAGTTTGGTGCATTCAAGGAACGCCAACAAGCCCCCTAGGGTCCCTGTGGATGTTCGGGTGTTTCCTTTAAGTCTGTAAATCAAGGAGACACCTTAGAAATGTCCTTTCTTTAAGGGAGAAGTCTCATAGACATCCCCTATTTATTGGTGGCGGTGGCAACATGGTGAGGGGATGTTTTCCAGAGTCCCTGAATCTTGGGGATGTTCCTGACACAAAAACAAGAAGAATCTGGGGGGTTACACATCCCCACAAAACACTGGATGCAACAAAAGATAGCTAGAACTTTGTATCTGTATGTAACCAGCAAATTGATGAAGAAAGCAGACTTTTGATGCTAGAGTTTTCATCCCAAGTGGCTTTCACTAGTGCATGTGTGTCACACTTTTCTCTCCATTTTGTACATGTATCTGATTGTAACTTGCAAGAATAGTTCCTAGTTCATAGCAGCAAATGTAAAAGAATTCAGTATTCCAACATTGATTGGTATATGAAGACTGTTGTTTCTAGTAATGTGTTGTTAGGTTAGACACCACCCAATTTTTTTCATTATTATGTTTCATGTATGTTCATTCTCATTCATAGTCTCCTTTAGAGTGCAAAATTTTGGTAACCTAGAGTCAATACTAATAGTCATTTGATGTTTTGGTCTCACTGTGTATAACTGTTCCAATTAATTTTGTTAAAAAGGGTGATAGCTTGAGAGCTTGCTCAATCAAAGACAACTTTCTTGTTGGTATGCAAAGCCTTGGGTATGTTTCACCATGGTTCAGTGATATTTTCAGAAGTTCTACAAGTTTTTATTAATGGAAGATAGTAGCCAGAACATTTTTGGGGAATACTGGACAGGTTGCAAGAAGATGCCAGGTTGAATACAAATATCTGTTGGGATGGGTGCAACTTTGGTAAAGGCTTGATGAAGCATTCAAATAGTTGTTCGGATAATAGCAAGGTGCAATGTTCATATTGATACATAGATCAGGCTGCAGCAATTCGTATGTTGCTCACAATCTTTCTGAGACTGAATTGTTTTATGTTTGGTGATTTCTACAAAGAAGATGAATTAAGTTCAGCTGATCTCATAGGCACATCTTAAGCACCTACTGCAGGATTTGATAAATTCAGTATTCCAACATTGATTTGTATATGAAGACTGTTGTTTCTAGTAATGTGTTGTTGGGTAAGACACTGACCAATTTTTTTCGTTATTATAGTTCATTATGTTCATTCCCATTCATAGTCCCATTCAGAGTGTAAAATTTTGGTAACCTACATAGTACAGTCAATAGTCATTTGATGTTTTGGTTTCACTGTGTGACTTCCAATCAATTTTCTTAAAAAGGGTGATAGCATAAAAGCTTGGTCTATCAAAGACAACTTTGTTGTAGGTATGCAAAGCCTTGGGTATGCTCTACCATGGTTCAGTAATATTTTGAGAAGTTCTACAATTTTTTATTAATGGATGATAGTAGCCAGAACATTTTTTTGGAATACTGGACAGGTTGCAAGAAAATGCCAGATTGAATACAAATATTTCTTGGGATGGGTGCAACTTTAGTAAAGGCTTGATGGAGCATTCAAAGAGTTGTTCGGATAATAGCAATGCGCAATGTTCACATGGGTACATAGATCAGGCTGCAGCAATTCGTATGTTCCTCACGATCTTTCTGAGACTGAATTGTTTTATGTTTGGTGATTTCTACAAAGAAGATACATTAAGTTCAGCTGATCTCATAGGCACATCTGAAGCAGCTGCTGCAGGATTTGATTGTACCTTGCTAGAATAGTTCTTAGTTCATAGCAGCAAATGTAAATAAATTCAGTATTCCAACAATGATTTGTATATGAAGACTGTTGTTTCTAGTAATGTGTTGTTGGGTAAGACACCAACCAAATTTTTTCGTTATTATCATGTATGTTCATTCCCATTCATAGTCCCCTTTAGAGCGCAAAATCTTGGTAACCTTCAGTCAATAGTTATTTGATGTTTTGATATCACAATGTATAATTGTTCCAATCAATTTTGTTATAAAGGGTGATAGCATAAAAGCTTGGTCAATCAACCTTCTTGCAGGTATGCAAAGCCTTGGGTATGTTCTACCATGGTCAGTGATATTTCGAGAAGTTCTACAAGTTTTTAACTAATGGAAGATAGTAGCCAGAACATTTTTTTTGAATACTGGACAGGCTGCAAGAAAATGCCAGATTGAATACAAATATTTCGGATGGGTGCAACACAAATACTAGGAGAATGGATGATATTTCGGATGGGTGCAACACATACAAATGTTTCTACTAGCAGTGTTACACCAAAGTCAATGTTCTAATATGCAACACAAATACTAGTTGAATGGATGATATTTTCGTAGTCTTTTTAATCACTTAAAGAAAAGCACCATAATAAGCTATGCACAAGCCTACAAATCCTCACATGCTCTTCTTGCATGCTAGCATTGAGAGGGGGGGTGAATTAGTGACACCAAAAATAAAACTACTTCAAACACTAACCGGTAGATAAACTTAACAAAACTTTTAAACACAATGCATGTAATCCAAAATGATATAACAACATCCACAATAAGTAAAACATCCACCATAACACAAATATTTATACGTGGAAAACCCAAATAGGTAAAAACTATGGTGAGATGAAACTCACAAGTTAACTATCTGTAGTAATAGATAACTGATTGGTTAGGGTCTACAAAGTGCTCTGCTAGGAGCAAATTTTGTTAGAGATCTCAAAGTTTGATTAGAAGCTTATACCATGTGAAAGGTAGTACCCTGTTAGGAGTAACCTTGGTGGAGGATTTTTGAATTCAAACTAATGGATCACCCTGTTGGAAGATTTGAACATTGAAGCTTGTTAGAGCTTACCCAGTTAGGAGATTTGAATTCTGCTGTGATTGTTAGAAAACAACAGGATTGGTTTGATCTGTCTGAGTAGCACAATACCTGCTTGATCAGATCCTTCTAAACATATTCAACATTGCTCTTCTGCATACTCTGCAACTTAACTCTTTTGACTTTCACACACAACATATCACTTTCACTCATATGAAATAATTCATTGTGATGTCAATATATAGACATTTAGATTTCATGTCGGCCTCAAGAAATCATAACACAATTTCTTAGGTGCAGTGTATTTGGTCAAGTGATCATAACTCATCACAAAAATACCGCCAAAAATTTTCGATGCGATAACTTATCACGATTTTTGATAACTCATCACACAATCAACGAATATCGGTTGGAACAATCAATACCTGTTGGAGTTAAATATATGAACCGTTATCTTTGAATCTCCTGATATAATCTCTGCTTGATTTTTATGTTGATGCCGATTAATATGTATCCACTGGTTGTCTTCTATGCATATACCGGTTATCACAAAGTACCGGTTAGAGATAAACTTCTTAGTATAACCTTTAGCATACCAGTTGTAGTATAAACAACTTGAAGTTATACCGGTAGACAATATAAACATATGTGTGTGTATGTGTTTCATCAATGATAACATATGATGAATTCATTACAATCATCATGAAGCCAACAATCTCCCCCTTTGGCATTGATGACAACACTTAGAAAATTTAATAGTAATACCGGTAAGTGTGCATACAAAACAAAGTTACACATACATACTCCCCCTTAATGCATACATTATACAATTTTTTTAAAAACACACATACATATTTCTACTCCCCCTTTGACAACAATGTCAAATTGAAAAAGTAAAATATATATATAGAAAATTTGTGTCAAAGTGTTCAGAATATACAACTTAAAAAAACAAAAAAAATTGAATCAAGATTCATGCCTAAGCTAGTCTCATGAAAATAACATTAAAGTTCGTCTTCAACTGTTATATGGCATTTGTCCATGTCTCTAGCACATTCTCAGTGTACTCTTTTGTAGACATAAGCTGTGTATGGAATTCTTCCATCGAATCCAGTGTACAGGTTTCTGGAGTTGCTAAGATAGCTTCTGCATTTGAGTAGGCTCTTTGTAGTATGTCCACTTGTGATGTGAGTAGACTCTTGAGTTCCTTTAGAGACCGAAGTCGCTTTGCTTTCTCATAATCATAAGTATCCAACTTCTTGTGCAAATCATCTACAGATTTGCTAAAAGAAAATATAGAGTCCTGAAGTGGGACATATCTAGCTCTTGCTCTGTTTCCGTTTGACTTTTTGTGATATCAGAATAACATAATGAAACATTAGAGGTAGAAGCAAGATATTTTCCTCCTGTTTCAATAGCTTTGCTCAACAAATCTTTATTATGTGACAGAGCCATTTTGCTAGTATCAATGTCCTTTGCAAGTTTCTCCCCATACTTCTTCTTGTGACTTTTCTCAGCATAGGTTTGTGTTGCTTCTTCAAGTGACTTGATTTTATCAGATGCATCAGCAACCAACTGACCAAGTTTTCTAATAGGGGACGTCAGATGTGATGTAGAAGTTTCTGGTAGTAGACTAGATAGAATATCTATTGCATTCTGAATTGTTTCAGCTTCAACCCTTTGCTCTTTAAGTCTCTTCTTATGCGCTCTAGATTGCATAACACTTGCAATCTTCATCATTTCGGATGCGCTTATGTTGACAATATTGATAGGCTCTGAAATGCTTAATGAATCATCATCATCCTCATCAATCTGCGGAGTGACTAATGACTTTGTCGGTTCAGAGGATGTAACCTTAATGATCGCTTTCTCTAGATTTTTCTCTATTTCCTTTTCAAAAGTTTGTGTGACAACAATTTCCATAGACTCCTTCTGAGTTTCTTGCAAAATCGGTGGAGATTGGGGTTTCTCCGGTTGTTCAAGTTCCGGTGGATTGACCACTTTTAGTTGAGTTGCCAGTTGCTCAACTAATTTGACCTGTATATCAGTGATTTCTGGAGGCTCCATATCCGGTGCAGTGTTGTCTCCAAATAAATTAGCTGTATCCTGAACATCATCAACAACATGAATAATGGTGTCATCCTTGACATGATAGACCTCATAGCTTGTACAATCTCTTCTTCATCCATTTTCGGTCGATTGACAACATCTTCCTCATTCTTAGAGGAATGGACGAGCTCTTCCATCTGTTTGACTTCATAGGCTATTTGATGCGTTTCAGTCTCAATAACTGTCCTCTTTCTACTAAGTAGATTCAATCTCCTTGCTTTGAAAGCAAATTGAATTTTGTATTGATCAACTAAAGCACTTATTTCATCCTTAGACAAATTGGGAAAATATTGTACAAATATCTCATCAATAATTTCTTTTTCCATTTGTATAGCTTCCTCCCATTTATTTAACAAAATAGTGTATAAAGAATTTGAGATATCCTTTTCAAGATCATGTGGATATCTACTGTAATGACACAAATGAGTGATTATATGTTCAATGATTTGCTTCTTCTCATCTTCAGTGAAGGAATCAAAATGTTTTTTGGCATTGTCAAATCTGTTCCTTCCTAATGTCTTCACAGTTCTTTCAAAATGGGTATCAGGCTTGAAAGTTGAGATATCAATAGGCACAGTTGCCTTTGGCACTTCCTTTACTGACTTTGCTACTCTACCGGTAGCTTTCATCTTCTTAGGTTCTTCTTCAGTATTAGTACCCTCAGATTCTTCTTGGAGAATAAGTTTTCGATTTCTCTTCTTTGATACATTCTCTTTCTTTGTATAGACTTTAGGTGCCGGTTCCTTTTTGGTTTGGATACTCCGAGTCACCTTTGTATTCTTCATCACCAGAGGTGCTTCATCAGTTTTCTTTTTCTTTCCTTTCCCACTTGTGGCAGGAGCAATACTAGTTTTGGCTTGTGCATCCTGGAATACCACAATATCCAGTTTTTCCTTCTTTTTATCTTTAGGAGATGCTAATAGGTTATTAGCATAACCAACCAGTAAGTCATGGTTCACCTCATAACTCATATCTTCCATTTGTTATTTTCTTGGCTCAATTGCTTGCATCAATCAAAAATCAGTGGTAACTATGAAAACAATGTCTTTTGCAAAATGTCTTACCACATCTTCAGGTAATCTCATTCTCATGCCCATCTTCTTCTAAAACTAATTGAAATACTTATTCATAGCAATAGGAAAAGTATTCTTTACAACCTTGATGTTGTTCTTGATTTGTGCGGATACCAGTAGGTCCTTTGACCATTCAATATCACCTATTCCCGGTAGCAAATTTTGAAAGTAAAAGAATAACCCGACCAATAGCTGTCCATACTTGAACTTTAGACTGTTCTTCTTCTTGATAGATTGCAGATTTAGAAACAATTGTCTCCTAATAGCCTCACAAAGATAATAATCTGCATTTTCAACTATCATCCTATGAGCTGTATGAATTGCTGTAGATGGAACACTATTTAGTCTACTGGAGCAAAATACCCAGTAGCCTATAACCATAGCTGCCAGTTTCACCGCTGGGTCCCTGATATTGTTAACAGAAAAGGAACGTTTGTCAGATGTTGAACCGGTTAGAGAGTATACCGTCTCTTTTGAAATTCGTCTCAGCTTAGGTACTTCCCCGGTTGAATAATAACCAGTTAAGCCTGAATGGCTTCCTTGGTAATTGTGTGAGTTCTCTCTAAGTACATGTTCTCACCATGAACCCGACTCAAAATGATTCTAATATTGTCTTCCTGAAAATCTTCTAGAAAATAAGTGACGTTGTGAAAACCTTTCTCGAAAACCCTAGCATACTGTGTTTAAATCTTTCCATTTTCATCATAGAGAGATTTTAGCTGAGTGTAAATATACAGTGATCCTAGATCCTCAATCTTACAATCAATATAGCTCGACAAATCTCCTTTTACTAAAACTCTACTAGGAACTTGTGATAATGCATTATACGACACAATTTGTTCCGCCTCTACAACTTCCATTGGCTCAGATGTATCATTAACCTTTCTACAGACTTTGAAGATGATGCAATTTCAGATGAACAAGATTCGAAGCAAGATTTTCAAAGAAATACCTTATTATATGCATGTTGCCTCATTTACCGGTTGAATGCCCAAGTGCACACCAGTTCGATCTTCTGCAACCTTCAAATCAACTTGATTACAAATCACAATGCAACTTCAACAATTATCAACAATCTTTCTTAGCTCAGCAAGCGCTCCAAATTTCTTTTCTCGAATGCATTAGGGTAAAAATAACAAAGTAAAAACTCGCTTTATCCTTTTTACCCACTGCATTAAATGCTGGCTTGTTAGGGTTATAGACCCTAATTTCACCGCTCAAGGAGAAAAACGGTTGATAACATATTGACAAAAAGTTATCAAAATTTTATGCTTCAAAATTCTCTTACCACTCATTTGTCTCAAGGGGCCCGGAGGTGGATTTACCGTTAAGCTCCCCTTAGCCATATTAAAAGGCTTAATTCACCGGTGCAGGGTTCTCTTCACTAGGTGAAGGAACAGTTTCTTCTCTAGGTGAGTCATCACTCTTCTTCTTCCATATTTGATTCATTTTCTCTCTGGTTTCTTCAACATTAACTTTAACTTTATGCTTTCCTTTCTGATCCTTAGAAGAATTGACCGGTTTGATATTTCTGGATCTACAGAATTTTGCTAAGTGCCCCGGTTTGTTACAATGATAGCAGGCCATACTAGATGATTTCCAAAACTTGCATTTCGTCTCCCAGTTCTTCTTCTGCAGTTCATAGCCACATGACCAAAGTTATTACAGATGGTACAAATGACATTTGTTACATTTTCCATCTCAAATGGACTAAACCGGTTGTCGTAGGGTCTTTGCCAGTTCATGTTGACCCGGTTGTCAAAATTCCTCATCCAGTTGCCATTCGGTCTTGGATGCATATGTGGTACATGATTATTTGCTCCATATCTGCACTCAACATATATATGTCCATACATTCTGTATGTGAAGCAATGACCTTCAAATTTCTTGGACACATACCTAACATTAGTATTGTAGCTTGCATTTATGTTAGGTTTGTCTTTACAAACATTTGCAGTGTGACCAGGTTTATGGCAAACAAAGCAAATAGGTTTAAAAACCTTCTTACTGATAGGCTTCTTGATCTTAGGAGCAGATTAGTTCTTAAGAGTGTTGCTCTTGGTACCAGAGGATTCACCTTTCTCAGATGTATGAAAACCAAGTCTAGAAGTATCACCTTTCATCCTTTGTGTTTGAATTTGTTCTTCAAGCAAGGTAAAACTCTTGTTGAACTTTTCCAGTTTCTCATTAGCTTCGGTATGCTATTTGGTGAGATCTTCATTATGCTTTGGCAGGTTCTCTCTTAGAGATGATGCTAATTCAAGATCTAGCTGTAAGTTCTCCTTCTCTTCTCTTTCAACATTCAAATGGTCATGCAAGGTAGCATTTTCATGCTTGATCTTGGCAATCTCATGATCTCTTTCCTTGATAAGATCTTCTACAACTCTTTTGGCTTCCAGTTCCTGACTCATGTGAATAGTAAGACCTTCTAGCTCTCTCCTCAAATTTAGCTTTTCATCGTTTAACTTTTCAACTTCCTTGGCTAAAGCATCAATATTGGCCTCATCTGAAGAACTATTATCAAATATCTCTAACAGTTGTTCAGTTAGCTCTCTCCTTTTAACTTGTGAAGCTTTCAGTTTGACCCTAAGGGTTTCAAGCTCATTTATGCTAGCTTCTAGCTCTCTAGCCATCTCAAAGTAGCTCATGTCCCCCATGGTGGTTTCAAGGCTCCCTTCTAAGCGATTAGGCTTCAAAGAAGTTAGGCTTTGATACCAATTGATGGACTTGAAAAGCACTGAGGGGGGGGGGTGAATCAGTGACACCAAAAATAAAACTACTTCAAATTCTAATCGGTAGATGAACTTAACAAAACTTTTAAACACAATGCATGTAATCCAAAATGATATAACAACATCCACAATAAGTAAAACATCCACCATAACACAAATATTTATACGTGGAAAACCCAAATAGGTAAAAACCACGGTGAGATGAAACTCACAAGTTAACTATTTACAATAATAGTTAACTGACCGGTTAGGGTCTACAAAGTGCTTTGCTAGGAGCGAATCTTGTTAGAGATCCCAAAGCTTGATTAGAAGCTTATACCCTGTGAAAGGTAGTACCCTGTTAGGAGTAACCTCGGTGGAGGATTTCTGAATCCAAACTAATGGATCACCCTATTAGAGGATTTGAATATTGAAGCTTGTTAGAGCTTACCCAGTTAGGGGATTTGAATTCTGCTGTGATTGTTAGAAAACAACAGGATTGGTTTGATCTGTCTGAGTAGCACAATACTTGCTTGATCAGATGCTTCTAAACATATTCAACACTGCTCTTCTGCATACTCTGCAACTTAACTCTTTTGGCTTTCGCACACAACATATCACTTTTACTCATATGAGATAATTCATTGTGATGTCAATATGTAGACATTTAGATTTCATGTCGGCCTCAAGAAATCATAACACAATTTCCTAGGTGCAGTGTATCTGGTCAAGTGATCATAACTCATCACAAAAATACCGCCAAAAATTGCGAATGGGATAACTCATCACGATTTATGATAACTCATGACACAATCAACGAATATCGGTTGGAACAATCAATACGGGTTGGAGTTAAATATATGAACCATTATCCTTGAATCTCTTGATATAATCTCTGCTTGATCTTTATGTTCGTGCTGATTAATATGTATCCACTGGTTGTCTTATATGCATATACCGGTTATCTCAAAGTACCGGTTAGAGATACACCTCTTAGTATAACCTCTAGCATACTGGTTGTAGTATAAACAACTTGAAGTTATACCAGTAGACAATATAAACATATATGTGTGTGTATGTGTTTCATCAATGACAACATATGATGAATTCATTACAATCATCATCAAGCCAACATATTCAAACTCAAGTGGAAGCTAAAAGAATGCTCTAGCTTGTAAATGAAATAAAACAAGTAATAACATTCACAACATACACCAAGGAACCGTGATATAATTGGTTAACCTATAGAAACCTAATTTGGGAAGAAGATTCCAACAGTGAGTCTACCAATGTGCAATTTTACAAGTAGCGATCCCGCTTGGATTAGGATGGATGCCCATTGAATCTAGATCATCTCAAAACCTTGTGGATGTCCATTAGAACTACTATGGGTGAACACCCAAAGAGAAAGTATCAAGTGGTACCCCCCATTATTAACTTAGTTTGATACATCCTTCATCTTTGCTTTTCTCAAGCTATGACACCTAAAATTTGTGAAAATGAAGTAGGAACAAGTACCTCTTCAATGCTCTTCTACTACCATGGTTGGAAAAAGCATAGTCTACTAATGATGAATGTGGAAACAAAGTGCCAATTGGCTCTTTGACAACTCTTCTCTCCCTTTGTCTTCCTTTGCCCTTTGCTTGGAAATCTAATAGTTATTGTAGCACACCTTGGTAATCAAATGATCACCAATAACTGCATAAGTGTTTATCTAACTTGGACGAGAAGATCAAACATCCAACAACTCATCTTCAATTATGGCCAACCAAAAAACTAATCTCCCACCAAAAGATAAGACAAAATGTTGTTTCTAGCAAGTGTTGTAGCCTAATAAGATAAATAGCATGTCAATGATCTAAAAATGGTTTGGCCAACTTGAATAGAAGAGAAACCACTACCAATGACACATGAGAAATTCACTATGCTCACAAGATCATTGCATATTCCTTTTGCCACAATCGATTGTTTGCAAAACAAAGGTTGTTCCACAACTAAGGGAGAATCTTAAGCAACCACTAAATTTTTGCAGTGTACCAACCAAGACCTTACATGGTAACTAGGATTGTGTTGCATATAAATTGTGATTTTCTCACACTTAAAATTATATCTTGATTGAGCTACTTGACGTGGAGAGGAATCGATCTCTTGATTGTAACCAAGACCTAATTTTTGGATCACCTTAATAGTATAGAAGGCCAACCTCTTCCTCTATATTTATCACCAGAAGGAGCTACTATATATACTAACCTCTCCCTCTTTATTAGGCCTAGGCCTCCCCCTCAAGTATGTTTAGCTCCAAACAGAAATCTAGAGTTTGGCCCTATATATAGATATGGGGATGTATCATATCATATTACTGATGGACTTGAAAAGCACTGAGAGGGGGGGTGAATCAATGACACCAAATAAAACACTACTTCAAACACTAACCGGTAGATAAACTTAACCAAACATTTAAACAAAATACATGCTATCCAAAAGGATATAACAACATCCAGAAAAAGTAAAGCATCCACCATAACACAAGTGTTTATACGGTGGAAAACCCAAATAGGTAAAAACCACAGTGAGATGGAACTCACAAGTTAACTATCTGTAGTAATAGATAATTGACCGGTTAAGGCCTTACAAAGTGCTCTGCTAGAAGCAAATCTTGTTAGAGATCCCAAGCTTGATTAGAAGCTTATACCATGTTAAGAGTACTACCATGTTAGGAGTAACCTCGCTGGAGGATTTGAGAATCCAAACTAATGGATCACCTTGTTAGAGGATTTGTACAATGAAGCTTGTTAGAGCTTACCCGGTTAGGGGATTTGATTCTGTTGTAATGATTAGAAAACAACAAGAATGGTTTGATCTGTTTTGAGTAGCACAATATTTGCTTGATCAGATCATTCTAAGTACATTCAACACCGCTCTTCATCTTAACACTTATCGCTCTTCAACAAAAACTTTCACTCTTTATGCATATCAGTATTCGCATAATCTCCTCTCTATCACTATATGTTTCAAATGATTCACTAAGATGTCTTAATATAGACATTCAAATCTTATGTCGGCCTAAGGAAATCAAAACACAATTTCCTAGGTGTAGTGTATCTAGACAAGTAATCATAACTCATCACAAAAAAGACCGTCAAGAAAACGGTGTTGGTAACTCATCACAAAATCAGATACTGGTTAGAACACTCAATACCGGTTGGAACAAAACATGTGATCCGTTGTCCCGGAATCTTCCGCTTGATCTCCATCTTCATCTTCATCTTCATTTGACGCCGACTTAGTGTAGCCACAAGTTATCTCTTAAGCACATATCGGTTGACACAGAGTACCGGTTAGAGATAGACCTTAAACATACCGGTTAATAGTGTAAACTAAATGAAGTTACACCGGTGGTCAATGTAATCATATGTGTGTGTGAGAGTGTTTCATCAATGACAACAAGTGATAAATACATTACAATCATCATCAAGCCAACAATTACACATGTCATGAATATAGACTGGGTGACTCAACCTATAATATTTCAGTCTTAAACAACTCCAAGTCATGAGCATGGGATATATCAACATCATGGTGACCCAAGCGATCAAGGGTATTTAATCGATTAGAGTTAATGTCTGTTGACTGCTATTGGTGCTTAACTTAACAATTGTTTTTTAACAACTATTTACCTATGCTTCACTTGGGAGGTCAAGCTACAACAAGATAGACCATCATCCATGATAGGATGAATAATGACACTCGATTGATGGATACAACAAGGACCCTAGATGTCCTCCCACCAAGTACTTAGTTTGATTTTTTGAAGCATGCATTCACGATGGGGATGCTTTGGTCTCCAAAAGTTTGGTACCTTAAAACATAATATAACTACTAGTTGTCTTTTATAAGACTTTCACAAATAATGATCCTCATGAGTATTTTCAATGCTCCAAACGCAAACAATGCAATAAAATTTTCCCTCATTACAAAAGTTTGCAAACATTGCCCATCATGGGTCCTATATAAGCACTTACAACAATGTAAGAACTTACAACATCAAATGTAAGAAACTACACTCAACATCAGTTTTTTTTTATTGGTAAATGTTACTTTTATTAAGATTTACAATGTGTTCAAACCATAAAAAAAATGTAGTATCCAAATCACATAAACGGAAGCTGCTAAAACAAAGTCTAGCCCCCCGACACCCAAAATAAAACTTGCTCCCATCACAGATAGACTCCCACCGAAACCTATTGAGAACATTCTTACACATATATATCTCTTCAAAAACAAGTACCTTTAAATACATCAATGCCTTCATTGCAAAAAGGGCACAACCAATACTATTCAACAAAGACGTTTTCCTTGCCTTTACTGCTCAAAGCCTTCACACATCCAACCGCATCCTCAGAGCCATTTGCATCATCTTTGTTATTTGGTAGGAAACCAATCCACAATGTTCGTCGCGCCTTCTTCTTCTTCTTCTTCGAACCTCATGGGCGAACTCGTTTTCGTCTTGAAGATGATGCCATTGTTGACCTTGATGACCTCATCCCATAAGGACCTCACTTCTTCAACTCCAGTTGAACTTCCTGCCTCTACCGAGCCCTCAAAAACTCCTTAACGCCATGCATCTCGATTTGGGCAAAGGCCCGCCAAACCTCTTTATTATAATTTGCACTCCATAAGAGGTAGGGGCACAGTGGGGGTTAAATTCACTAACATGAAGCCAAGGACCATCTGGGCGGATGAAGCCCTTGCCATCTCTCGTCATCCTCAAAAAGCTCTCAAGCCCCCCACACCATTCTTCTCTAACACAGTCTCCAACTACCCAACACACAGTTTCTTTGTTCTCCAGTTCGAAGCACCGGGCCACAAACATGGAAGCAATGTCAGCATTACTTCGATATTTGAAATGTGCTCTCAAGTATTCATCACCTAAGACAATCTTGACTCGATTAAGGAAGTCATTGTCATCAAACTTGAAGATATTTGTCAATCTCTCATCCGAAACATGACCCCAAAATGCCACCATGGGTCTAGTCGCTTGCAGAGAGAAGTTCGGTTCCATAATCCCTGTAATAGGGGTGCCTCATAGAGAAGTAACTCATTATCAACAACAAGATATAGATGAATGAAGTACTCATAAAAAGTCTTAATGAAGGAACATTCCTCGCCCGAACTCAGCACCTAAGTCACATGCCTTGTTTCACATGCCTTCCTCACCAAGAGCGAAGCCTCCATAATATGAAGTTACCATAAATACACTTGACACTCCAAAAAATGAGCAATAATTTTTCCTACTAATTGTGCCTTAACTCAGCCCAAGTTGGTACGATGTGAAGGAAATCGCGTCCATCCTACCCAGTCGAAAAAAGCTCCAATGTCAACATTGTAGCCAAGAGATTTTATTAGGATCGCCATACTCATGCACAAGTCTAGAAATACTTCGCCATATTGCCTCTGTCGAGAAATAAATGCCCTCGAAAATATCTCTCACTTAGTAAAAAATGCAGCTCAACCACCGAATACTGTCACCATCCCTAAACATAAATTAACCCGCCAACACCATTACTGATATCATTCAAAAAAATTACTGTTATGGGGATAGATATCCAAATGGAAATCACCATCTTGAAGATCAAATGATTGGTTGATGCATAAGTCAGCTTCCTTTTTGCCATCTCTTAGAACATGAGTCACTTTGAAGCTATGAAAAGATGCAAAGAGATGTTTGATGTAATATAGCTTCCAGTTATGTGCTTTGCCTTTAATCTTAACAAATGTAACAATCTGGGAGTCTCCTTCCAGATGTAACTTCTCCACACCTAGTCTCCTGGCCAATTGTACTAACATAAGAGCTGCCTTAACTTCGACCTCATTATTGGACCCAAATCCAAGCCACTATTTGCATTTAGCCAGTACTCAACCATTACTATCCTTGGCAATACAACCTGCACTTGACGGTCCAGGGTTGCCATGAGTTGCACCGTCGAAGTTAATTTTGATCCATCTCGAGTCTGGTGGCCGCCATGTAGTTATTTTCTCCACCTGTTGAAATGGTTTAACCCTTTGAAACCCATTAATGGGTTTGCATTTGATAATAATCCATTAAGCTTGCATCTTGCTAACCCACCAATTGTAAGGATACTTGTTCACATTAATTCTCATTAATGTCGTGCTAAAGAGTTTTGAGATGGATCTTTCTATCCTACTCTAGAGACGATCTTCATTTTCTTATACACCTTGAAATATTTGAAGGTTATTCTCTTTCCACACCTCCCATAGAAAAGTTGATGGGGCAATAAACCAAATGCTTGAGTAAACAAACTTGCTCTCTCTAGTACTGGTGTAGGAGCACCTAGTTCTGAGTCCACTTTCTTCATTTTGGTGTGTTTGTTCATAGGTTGGTTTGGAGTGGTGAATAAGAGTCTTCTCTTAGGTCTTAATATGTTTTGTAATGCTTTGGTAGGTTGAAAGTCCTTAGGATAGTGCATTTGCTCAAATTTTGGCTTAGAAGCCCTTATAAGCCTAAAATGGCAAAATCTTGCATTTTGATGAAATATGCCTTGAATAGCCTTGTTTGGCATTGGGACATGTCAATTTAATGGTTTTTAGTCATCTTAGATGGTTTGGAGGAGATAATTAAGCATGTAAGGCAAAAATGCACTTTTTGGCAAAAGTTGTCAAAGTTGCTTGACAACTTTTTGCAACGTTGAGCAACTTTTTGCATTTTTTAGCAAAAGGTTGGTTAGGGAACCGATGGAGAGTTAGTTAGGACAAAAATGGAATATTAAAGGCCTGATAATGGATGTAACAAGTTTGTTGAATGCCTGGAGTTGATTGGAATACATTTTGTGACCATTTTTGAAGTTTTACATTGCAACTTTTCAAGAATTAGAGCAACCAATGCACTAAATGGATTGATTGCATTACTGTAATTTGTTTGTTGATTTGTACATGTTCTTGTAGTGCTCAGGAAGCAATTTGATTAGTTTTTTTTACAGGTTTGAATTGAGTTTCCAATTTTGTAAGCTCTCGGCCTGAGTAAGGGTTTGAGAGGCCTAGACATGGTTCCAGCTTGAAGTCCTTTGAGTTCTCCTCAATAACCCTTGGGAATCGAGCCAAGGAACCTTTGTACAGTGTACATATATTTTATTTTCTTTTGGAGGTCATTGAAAAGCCAATGAACATCATTTCCTAGGCGAGCTCAGTCATAGCCCGGTTAGGAAATGAATGTGATTATGCAAGTGTTTGCAGGAATGAGCAGGGTTGGAGTTGCAGAGTGTTTGGGATGAGAAAATGATGTGTGGAAGAACATATATGTGAATTTGGAGGTGTGGTAGATCAAGGAGGACACCTAACCCTTGGAAAAAGACCAAAACAAGCCCAAAACCACCTAAAACAAGCATTTCTCGGGTTCCATACCTGTATGGTCATAATGAGATTCCTAAATTCAGAAGTTGGAAGATCAGTAAAGAGTTTGTGTGGTTCTTTGGAGAAATTGGGAGAAAATCCACAAAAACCGATTAGGTAGGGCTAATTGGGGCTCTAGGACTACTAGGCCTAGAAAATAGGAAAAGGAAGGAGCGATAGGAAATAGAATGAAACCCTCACTCAAAACTAGTTGTTTGATCTTGAAAAATATCCCAAATACCTTATTCAACCTCTGCAAGCACTTGTTAGGAGTTTTAGAGTGTAAGGTTAGATTTACCCTTGTGAATCTCAACCATGCTTGAGCAACTAGAGAGCACATCTGGATTGGGAGCACTCCTAGAGAGATTAGGTGTCTAAAATGATTAGAAGACCATATGAACAAAGTATGAAGCCCACAAGGATAACATCTGACTTCCCTTAAGCAAGGAATTAGCTCTCTTTGAGTAACCTCCCCATCAAGTACCCCAACTCCGAGGCCATGATTTTAAGTCACCATTAAGAGGAGGATACCAATCTAGTTTTCCTAGCAGTTTTTTTTATGAATACTAAGAGGGGGGGGGGGTGAATTAGTATACCAAAAACCTCTGCTCTAAAACACTTAAACAGTCTGAAGATAAACCAGTAAAACAGTTTAACAGACATACCGGTTATCACACATGCAAACCAAAATGCAAATAAAGCATTCACCCACAAAAGCAATACAACCATAACACAAGATATTTGATGTGGAAACCCAAATGGGAAAAACCACGGTGAGATGGAACTCACAAGTCACTATCTGCAGAATAGAAACCAGACTGGTTAAGGTCAGACCGGTTAAGATCTTACACTGTTCTTCACCAGAATAGATCCTGTTAGGAATCTCAATCTCTGTTAGGAGATAAGTCCGATTAAAGACTACCTTGCTAGAGGATTTTAGATTCACAGAGGTGAACCACCTTGTTAGAGGAATTTACAAAAGGCTTTTGGGCCTACCCGGTTAAGGGCTACATACTTGTCAAAGATGTGAGTAATCAACAAGTGTTTGATCTATTTAATAGCACATACTGCTTGGTTAGATCCAGTATAGCTCACAGCTAATGCATTCCAGCATTACTTCAGTCTTCTCTATCTCTCACTCAATAACAACCTGATCTTCTTAGATAAGATCTCTCTTACAACAACTCATCAACCACCTTAAACCCTAGCACAACATAAACCCTTTCAGCAACAACCTAAAACCCTAGACATGATGTCCTTTTAAAGGAATTTGATTTCATGTCGGTCCAATAGGATTACATTACAATTTCTTAGGTTCAATGAATCTAGACATACTCAGTAACACGACACAAGAAGCACCGTCAGTGTGTCGGCACCGTCAAACAATCGGTGGATTGGTAACTCATCACAAAGTATTACCGGTTCATACAAAATACTGGTTGCCGGTTTGACAAAAATGAAGACTGGTAAGAATGTGTTATGCCGCTTTGCTCCCTCGTACCGCTTGAGATCTATGAATCGCTTGGGGTCGACATGCCACTTCAGACCGGGAAACACATTCTGCAAAATCACCAATAGTCTAAAGACTAGAATACAACATACTGGTTGGAACAGATACCGGTTGAGCTCTAGCTCATACATATAAAGGGGATCTTAATGCAAGTGTGTGTCCATCAATGACAATCACAACATAAACATAAAAAATGCCAACAATCTCCCCCTTTGGCATTGATGGCAACAGTTAGGAAAATAAAATTTTGACATTTAAGTGTTTTACAACAAAAATATGCCATTAACAAAATTGCTCCCCCTAAGCATATAAACTATCCCTTAATCAATACAATGTATAACAATTTTGCATACAGAGCATAAACATTGAGATATCAGAGCATAAAGCATATATCAAAATTTTAAAGCCAGACACTTCTCCCTATTCTTCTCCAAAATAGATAGAGTACTTCTCCCCCTTTGCCAACAATGACAAAGTACCGCTGAACAACCTTGTTTCCATTTGATATTAAAATAATAAAAGTTTATGACAACAAGGAATAATACTTGTCAAAAACCGATTTATAGTCCTACAAAAATTGTTTAATTGATAGAGACCAGGACTCAAGTTGGGAGGTGGCCACTTCTTTCTCTGTTTGCATCTGAGATACCTGTTCTTCCATGGCATCAACTGTACTCATCTCCTGCGTAACTGTCAAGGCATCCAGATTTAGATAACACTTTTGAAGAATTTGCAGACGTGGAAGTAAAACCAGTTGTAGCTCCTGCAAATCTCTAGATCGTGTACTGATCTCTTGCTCCATTTTGGCTGTCTGGATCTGAAACCAGTGAACGGTTTGCCCATAAGTTGCAAAGGAATCATTAGGTGGCTTAAATGTGCTTAAGTAAGACTGTAAGTCCATTTGAAGCTTTTGCTTCTGGGCTAGCACATCATCGTAGAATAGATGGGGTTGATAGATTTTGCTTAGGAGAAGATTTCCCTCATCCAAAGCGTCCCTTATATCCTTTTGGTCTTTCAGCAGATCAGACCAGAGTTCATTCAACTTCTTCACTAGAGCAATGTTAAGAGACTTTTGATGCTCTTTCTGACATTTGCCTCAACTAATTCTTCCAGGCTCTGCACCTGATTATCCACTACAGTACATAGTAGCTTAAGCTGTGCTAGTGATGATTCTGTGTTGGGAAGATTGGTACCGGGGATCAAACCGGTAAGGGTGTCTACAGCCACTTGAATTATATCTTGCTCCTTTTTCCTTCGAATGATTTCAAGGCGCTCTTGAGCAACCTTGATGCTCTGCATTAGCTCCGACTCACTTGCAGACTGGAGATCGATAGGACTGGAGATATCAACCGGTTTGGCTGGACTCCTAGTTGCCTTCGGAGTCTTATATAATGAATCCGGTGTCTGAGATTTAATCTCTGATGGCGACCGATCATTCTTACACAAATAAATAATAATTTCCTGTAGTGCTTCTTCTTTCTCCTCATCACTAAAATCATCATAATAATCTACTAAATCATGAAGTAATTTTCTCCTAATATTCTTTATTGTTCTTTGACAATGTGTCAAATGTTTATATGAGGAGATATCAATATTTACCGGTGCAGACGCTGCCAGTTCATTCTTCTTCATCTTCTTCGTCTGTCTGGCCTTCTTTGGCATCTCCTCAGACTCAGTTTCTTCATAGTCTGGTTCATTTGACTTAGTCTTCCTTTTTCTTTCAAAGACTTTTGCCGGTGGCACTTCCAGTTTCTTCTTTGCAGGTGATTGCTTGGTCACTCTTGGAGTTGCAGTAGTAGCCGGTGTCGATGCTGTAGGCACTGCCTTTGCTTTCTTTGCTGCCGGTTCTTTTCCTTTCTTAACAGAGGGTTCCTCGATCGGTGCAATCCTTTCCAGATAGGTTCCGGTCCTTTTTGCCTTAGGATCGAGAGGTGAGGCAATAAGGGTTGAGGCATACCCTTCCAACATATCGTACATCACCTCATAGCCCATTGGCTCCACTTCTTCCATTCTAGGTTCAACAGCCTCCATTAAGAATTTGTCCACCTAGATGGTGAAACAGATGTCATCTTCATATTTCTTAACAATATCACCTGAGATCCTCATCCTTTGGCTCATCTTCCGTCTGAACTCATCAAAATATTTGTTCAGCACATCAAGGTAACCGGTTCCGATAGCTTGAATGCTTTCCTTGATCTACTTGGTTACCGGTTGGTCAGGAGACCACTGGACATCTCCTACTCCAGGAAAGTAGCCTTGGAAATAGAAGAACAACCCAACCAATAGTTGTCCGAACTTGAATTTCAGTGCATTATCCTGTTTGATTGACTTCAGATTAGACAGGAGTTGCCTCTGCATACTGGTGCACAGGTCAAATGATGCATCCTCTTTAATCATCCAGTAAGCGAAATTTATCACTACAATAGATACAGAGTTAATTCTGCTGGCAGAGAATGTTCTGTAGCCTATCACCATGCAGGCAAACTTAACAAGATCATCCTTGATGGAGTTGACTATCATTCCTCGTGAATCGCTCACTAAACCGGTGAGCTTGGCCATTTCAGTTTTGCTTACCGTTCTTAGGGCTGGCACTTCCCCTGTGTTGCAAAAACCGGTGACTGCATGAATTGCCTACGACGTGATATCATGCGTCCTTTCCAGGTACATCTTATCACCATGGACTCTGCTCAAAATGATCCTAATATGATCCTCTGTAAAGTCTTCCAGAAAGTATACTGCATTATGGAGTTTCTTCTTCTCTAAGATACTATATTCCGATTTGATTTTCTTGTCCTTTCCACAAAACAGACCTAGTTGAGAGTGGATGGCTAGAGACCCTAGGTCTTCAATCTTGCAATCAATATAGTCAGAGTTTCCCTCTTCTATTATCACTCCAGTCAGAACTTGTGATAGGGCATTATACTTTGACTTCCTTTGAATGAAACTTTCAGACTCAATGGATGCACTAGAACTGGTGTGAGATGCGGAAGCCATTGTAGAATATTTTAAGAACTCAAGGAATACCTTTAAAACATGAATTTAGGGCTTTCTGATTCTCCTTCACTCCACACTCCGTCGGTTGTCGAATCACTGCTTTGTGTTCACCTGACCGTTTGTAAATTGAATTTGAATCTCCTTCACAATTTGTCAATCTCTTGAAATCTCAACTCAAATTGCCTTTTCTTCGCTCGAAAATAGATAGTGAGAAATGATTTGAAAAATGCTTTTATACATGTCTCTCACCTACCGCCATTAATGCTCCTCTATTAGGGCGTAAACCCTAATTTGCCTTTTTACCATTTTCGGTCTTCTGCCAAGCGACAGGTATCACATATCGGTTAAGGTCTTTTACCGGTTTGAACCGGGGGTTCGAAAACATTTTGTCGTTTGCTCCCCCTAAGCCTTTTGAGGCTTAGTTTGCCGGTTCCGATATTTCCACACTAGGTGCAGAAACGGGTTCCTCTTCCAACATTGTTGGTTTCTTCCTCCAGGTTTTGTTCATGTCCGCTTGAGCTGTTTCAACATCAATTTCTCCTTCCAGAGTGACCAATATATCATCAGATATACTCTTTCTCCTTCTGCAGAATCTTGCAATGTGACCCGGTTTGTTGCAGTGGTAGCAAACCAATCTAGGTGCTCTCCAAGGTCCATTTTTCATGTTTCCATTCTTCCTTCTGCATGTTGCAGCAGTGTGACCATGACCATGACAGATCATACAATTTTCTCTCCATCCAGTTGCCACTTGATGGCCACCGCTTCTTGACTGATGATTGAAGACATTAAACTAGTTGTGGTTCCGGTTCACAAAAGGTTCAGGACCAATTCCTTGGGTCCTTTGAGGATATCTTCCAGTGTTATTCATCACAGACCTACATTCAAATGCTCTATGCCCAAACTTGTTGCATGCATAACAATGACCATTGAACTTATTGGATCTAGGTACATTGTTAATAAAGTAAGCAAAATTATTGTAGGCTTTGCTCCTACATACATTGGCAGTGTGTCCTTCTTTAAGACAGTTAAAGCAAACAAGTTTGAATTTTTGCTTACCTTTTCCGTTGAATGCCAGTTGCTTCTTTGATGCTTCAACATTTGTTCCTGAGGATTCTCCTTCCTCATGTCTAGAGAAACCAAGTCCATTGGTATTCTTTACTGGTCTAGATGACTCAAGCTTTTGTTCAAGCTTGACAGTACTTTTGCTGAACTTAGCAATTATTTCCTTTGACTTAGAGAGTTATTTGGAAATAGCAGTATTTGTCTCCATTAGGCTTGCATTTTCAGAGATGGATATGTTTAGTTCATCTTGTACTCCTTCTTTTTCCATTCTGCTCTCATGAAGGCGAGCAGTCAGTGCACTAATCTCTTTTTTCAACTTGGAAATCTCATGATCTCTGTCTTTCACCAGATCTTCAGCTTTCCTCGTATTCTCAAGCTCTCTCTTAACTAAACCGGATAGTCAGTCCTTCCAACTCCTTTCTCAGGTTGGAGTTTGATTCATTCAACTTATTTACTTTTGCTATCATGGCTTCCATATCTGCTTCATCTGCAAAACTATTTTTAAATAGCTCCATCAGCTTTTCTACATGTTCTCGCCTTTTTACTTGAGATGCCTTGTATTTGACCATAAGATCACCATAGGCTTGCTCAGACTAAGTGAGCCGTTGAGTAAGTTCCCTCAGGGTGTATTCCCCCATATCTTTTTCCAAGTGGTTAAAATTATAGAAAGGTAGGTTCTGATACCAATTGATGAATACTAAGAGGGGGGGAGGGGTGAATTAGTATACCAAAAACTTGTGCTCTAAAACACTTAAACAGTCTGAAGATAAACTGGTAAAACAGTTTAACAGACAGATCGGTTATCACACATGCAAACCAAAATGCAAATAAAGCATTCACCCACAAAAGCAATACAACCATAACACAAGATATTTGACGTGGAAACCCAAATGGGAAAAACCACGGTGAGATGGAACTCACAAGTCACTATCTGCAGAATAGAAACCGGACCGGTTAAGGTCTTACAATGTTCTTCACCAGAACATATTCTGTTAGGAATCTCAATCTCTGTTAGGAGATAAGTTTGATTAAAGACTACCTTGCTAGAGGATTTTAGATTCACAACGGTGAACCACCTTGTTAGAGGATTTTACAAAAGGCTTTTGGGCCTACCCGGTTAAGGGCTACATACTTGTCAAAGATGTGAGTAGTCAACAAGTGTTTGATCTATCTAATAGTACAGACTGCTTGGTTAGATCCAGTATAGCTCATAGCTAATGCATTCCAGCATTACTTCAGTCTTCTCTATCTCTCACTCAGTTACAACCTGATCTTCTCAGATAAGATCACTCTTACAACAACTCATCAACCACCTTAAACCCTAGCACAACATAAACCCTTTCAACAACAACCTAAAACCCTAGACATGATGTCCTTTTAAAGGAATCTGATTTCATGTCGGTCCAATAGGATTACATTACAATTTCCTAGGTTCAATGAATCTAGACATACTCAGTAACACGACACAAGAAGCACCATCAGTGTGTCGGCACCGTCAAACAATCGGTGGATTGGTAACTCATCACAAAATGCCGGTTGGTAACTCATCATAGAGTATTACCGGTTCATACAAAATATCGGTTGTCGGTTTGACAAAAATGAAGTCTGGTAAGAATGTGTTATGCCGCTTTGCTCCCTCATACCGCTTGATATCTACGAACCGCTTGGGGTCGACATGCTGCTTCAGACCGGGAAACACATTCTACAAAATCACCAATAGTCTAAAGACTAGATTACAACATACTGGTTGGAACAGATACCGGTTGAGCTCTAGCTCATACATATAAAGTGCAAGTGTGTGTCCATCAATGACAATCACAACATAAACATAAAAAATGCCAACAATTTCATCCAGCAACCCGAGCCATAGGACAATGCAACAAAAGGTGATCAATAATAAAAGGACCCCTGAAGCCTAATTTATTTAGGCGATCCCTAGTAAGGATTCTGCCCCGCATCACTAGCTAGGTAAAAGTACCCGCTTTTGGGTGACAATTGACATTCCAACATAAGTGAATCGACCAATTATCATCCACCACTTCAACATCCAAGAAGTGATACCTTATTTTGACTGAGTAATTCCCACTTTTGGCTCCACAACAAATCAATTTATCTTCATCCTCAGTCAACTTGATGGATTTGCAACTCAACATTTTTTTAAATCAAAGAGAAAGATCTTGTGACAAGTTTAACACCTCCGGATCCCTCCATGTCCATTTAATAATACCTTGTAACTCTTGCCTTTCCACATAGTCAACCACATTGCACCCCCAATTTCTCTCAGCAATGTTCTCGATCTCTTGCCAAGACCCATCTTCAGCTAAATTAGTATAACCCTCTGACAAGTCAAACGAGAAATTTGCCCATAAGACATTACCAATCTTCCAAGAAATATGATCGACAATAATCTTTTTGCAATCCAAGAGGAAATTCTAGATAGCTAAGCCTCTACAAGGGTTTCTAATTGTCAAGATTTTATCTGCATTATGTCTATCTAAATATTTGTGCAAAAGGATTCTCACCCATTTATGATTAGGATTGACATACATATTCCATACCAATTTTGCTCCCATGGCTATATTAATCAAATTCCAACATCTTATTCCCGCACCCCGTGCTTTCTTAGACGTGTATATCTTGTTCCATGCCAGAAGAGGGATTTTGTCCTTATCCTGAGAGCCATTCCAAAAAAAATTCCTCATATACCCCTTTCTATGATTTTTAGAACCTTGTCCAGAATTCTCAGACAAGACATTGAGAATAAAGGAATAGTAGAAATAATGTATTTTAGCATGATGATTCTGCTCGTTGAAGTCAACCACTTTCCCTTCGAACCTTCCATTCTACCCAGGCAACTTTCCACCAATTTCTTTCAAAGAGCAAATTTATTAGCTTCCTCAAGAACAAATTTATTAGCTTCCTCAAATAAAGGAATTCCCAAAAACTTTCCAGCAAGTCTTCCCATTCTAATCCCCAAGACTCTAGATATATCTCTTTGAACCTCCATTGCTGTATTAAAATAGTAAAACTCTGATTTGTGCCAATTTACTGCATGTCTTGAAATTTTACAATACTTGTCTAGAATTGATCAAATCACTCTTGCTTCTCTCAAATTAGCTTCTCCCAATAAAAGTGTCATTTGCAATTGTGTGTGTGTTACAACTTCTACCCCGTGAGCGATATTGATTCCTTTCCATCTGCCCTCCAATCTACATCTATTGATCATTCTTCGTGCACCTTTGCCATAATTATACACAAAAAGGGGGACAACACATCACCCTGCCTAATACCCCTTGAAGTGGAAAAGAAACCACGTGAAGCCCCATTCACCAACATCGAGAATCATGGGGTTGACATGTAGCTTTTAATCCAATCTATCCAATTTGGATGGAAACCAAAACGTTCCACCAACTTAAGAAGGAAAGTGTGATCTACATGATAATAAGCTTTCTTAATTATATCTAATTTAATCAACATCCTATTTTTCTTAGCTTGCCTAATAGAATGAATCACCTCATGGGCTACATTGATCCCTTCTATAATGGATCTGTTAGGAGTGAAACCACTTTGCTCTTCTGAAATGATCTCAAGGAGAATAGCTTTAAACCTATTAGCCATAACTTTTGCAATAATTTTATATGTAGTGTTGCGTAGGGATATTGGATGCAAATCCTCAAATGTTTGTACTACTTATTTCTTTGGGATGAGGGTTATCATAGTATTATAAGTATTTTTTTTCTCTCGATTCTTCAACAATTTCCCACAAGTCTACCTTAGTGATATCCCCAATTTTTTAGAAAATGGAGGGAGGGAAGCAAGCTTTATCCTCAGCCATAGAGAATAAGGCAAATTTAATCTCCTCTAATGTAATCTTTTGCATTAGTCTATCATTTTGATTTTCATTGATCAACCTCGGTATGAAGTCTGCCTAACTCTGTCGCCATCCAAATTAGAAGGGTGCTCTGTTGTTAGCAAATAAGTGAAATAGGCTATTGTTTCCTTGTTGATATCCTCAATATTTGTTAAAAGAAATCCTTGTTTGTTTCTGATCTCACTAATCCTATTGCTACTCCTTTTTTCCTAAGCCGATTTGTGGAAAAACTTGTAATACGATCTCCTTCCCGGAGCCAACACTCCCTCGATTTTTGTCTCCAAAAACTTTCCTCCCTTGCAAGAATCTCAGCTAGCTATTGATGCAAATCCTTTTCTCTCTAAAACTCCATTATTGACATGCCCCATCGCATGACAATTCCATTTAACTCAACCAATTCCACCTCAATCCTAATTCTTTCAGAGAAGATGTTCCCAAAATGAACCCCATTCCATTCCTTTAGTTTTTCTTTGACAAACTGCAATTTTAAAGCCATTCTAACTGCTTTTGTACCCCATTCTATAGGGGCTTCCATCCTCCATTGCCCAATAAGGCTACTCAGATTCTCTTCCCTTAGCCACATCTTCTCAAATTTAAAAGGGCATCTTAATAGAACATAATCACTTTGTATGTTAAGAGATATAGGAAGGTGATCGAACCTTATGAGGGGAAGGATGGAGACTTCCCATAAGATTTGTAAGTTATTCCAATTTTTTGAAAGGAAAAAGCGGTCTAGCTTCTGAGAAATACATCTATTTCCATACTGTCTATTAGTCCATGCAAAGCTTCCATTCTTAAACTTGGGGTCTATGAGATTGTTATCTATAATAATGTTCTAGAAAGCAAGATGAACTTTGTTGAAACCCCCAGCCCCACCCGCCTTCTCCAAGGGATTCCTAGTAGCATTAAAATTCCCTTCTAATATCACTATATCATTGTTCAAAGAGCTAAGAAATGGACAAAATAATGAAAGCTTTACATGGACTAATAGACAGTATGGAAATAGATGTATTTCTCAGAAGCTAGACCACTTTTTGCTTTCAGAAAATTGTAATAACTTACAAATCTTATGGGAAGTCTCCATCCTTCCCCTCGTAGGGTCCGATCACCTTCCCATATCTCTTAACATACAGAGTGATTATGTTATATTAAGATGCCCTTTTAAATTTGAGAAGATGTGGCAAAGCTTCCATTCTTAAACTTCTAAGAAAACAACTTGCTACAACTATAAGGTGCATACAAAATAATTTGTAGGCATACCAAAACCTCTATACTTAAAAAGATGTAATGAGGTTAGGTCATTTTCATTAGCAACAATTGAAACTTAAACATGAATTGAGAAACTACAACAACTGGAATCCTTCAACCTAAACTTGAAGGGAAGATTTCTTTTTAGTACCCTCTGAAGGTTGCATGCTCCTTGTGGCTTTTTCTAATGCTTGTGCTTCTACCTTAGTAATTTGTGCTACACTTCTTTTCTCTTGGATAAATTTCCCCTCTTACATTTATTTGGATCCAGACATGTGGATGAAGGCTACAACAAGCTTCATGTCTATGCCTATCTTTTCGCAACTAGTGTAAATAACATTGCCCAATGCTGAGAAAAGGGAATGGAGCGAAAAGGAGCAGAGCGAAAAGGAGCGGGAATCCCAAATTTCAAATTGGGAAATGGCGGAATTCCTAGGGAAGGCGGATTTCCTGGAAACTGCTGTTCCTCTGGGATCGGATCTGGCATGCAGGTAGGAGGTCAGACATCTCAAGGGTTAGAAGAGGACAAGGAAAAAGAAAAACTGGGAGAAGAAAAAGATTCGATCCCCAGGGACCCACACGACAGAGGAAAATGGAAAAAATGGTCTTCTCTCTTTGGAGTGAAACCGCTGGTTAAATCTGGGCTTCCGGAAGTAACGAACATTTCAGACCTCGCCTCTAGTCAGGTCGCTATTTCCATTCCGGACAAAGTGGTCAGTATGACTATAGCTGGCCTATCTATGACATTAGTGGGACGATTATCTGGCTTTAGGCCTAACATTGATGATGTTAGGATTTTCATAAGGAGAAAATGGATGGTTAAAGGACAAGTGGAAGTGGCGGCGCTGCCTAGAGGGTTTTTTTCCTTCGCTTTCAACTCTGAAGAAGACATGAACAAAGCTCTCTGCGAAGGCCCCTGGATGTTTGGCAAGTCTTCCCTGGCTCTCTAGAAATGGGCCTCGAATCTCATCCTGGATGAATCCTTTTTCGTTTCTGCGCCAGTCTGGACATGTCTCTCGGGTCTTTCGCTCGAATACTGGAATGAAGAAGTTTTCAAGGGCATTGCAAAATCCTTTGGAGAACTATTATCGATAGACCCTATGACGGCAGCCAAATCAAGGTTAGTCTTTGCTCGCATTTGCGTAAATGTTAACCAAATGATAGATATGCCTCAATCCATAGATATCATATCTAAACTAGGAAAATGGTCCCAAGCTATTGAATATGAATCTCTACCGTTTGCCTATTTCCACTACAAAAAATCAGGGCATTGGGCAAAATCTTGTCCGCTCAAGAAAGGCAAGGAACTCAAGACTGATAGTAACACTAAGAACAAAAATATCTGACAAATGACAAACAAAAAAGTAGATTCATCAATTTTCGAGAGTAATAAAAAAAAGGATGCAACGGAACTTATGAATGAAGTCAAGAGGACTGGTAGTAACAGCAATGATAAACCGGATTGTGTTTGTTCCAACGACCCACCAGAGAGCTCGAAAGAAGCAGAGCTAGGAACTGAGTTGATCAATAAAGAAAACCCATAAGCTCAAGAGAATGAAACTGTTAGTCAGGAGAAGGAAGAAACCATTCCAAACCAGGAGGATGGATCAACTAGCCAGGAGAAGGAAGAATCCTATCCAGCCTCTTCATTCTCTAAATCGGCCGAGGCAAACTTTAATGAAGCCCAAGACCCTTCTAATTCTGAGCCCCTACTGCTTTTAACTAATGGAAGCCCAAAGCCTCTCCTCTGTAAAACCCCTACCCAAAGTGTGCACATGCTGGATGAGATTCTTCGGATACCTGGGTCGAGAGAAGGAAAATCGAACAAGGAGGAACTCAATGGAGGAATCTCAACTAGAAGCAAGATTAAGAAAAAGGCAAATGTTGGAAGTCAAAATAAAAAGCAGGGAAGGCCATCCCTAAAACATCAAAGGGAACATGAAAGCTCGAAGAACCATGCTGATGGAACACAGTGTTCCATCGAGTCAACCCTATCCCCAGTTAAAATATGAAGATTATATCTTGGAATATCAGAGGGCTAAACGCCCCCCATAAGTAGGATGTGTTACGAAATGTCATCAGAGATCATAAACCAGATGTGGTCCTTGTTCAGGAAACCAAGATGTCTAAAGAAAAAGTTGAAAGGATCAGAATTTTCAAAGAAAACGGAGTCATAGGAACTAACTCGGAGGGTGCTTCTAGAGGAACCATGATTTTTTGGAACAAAAATACTATAATAGGAAAGGAAATCATCTCCGCCTTTAATAGGAACTCAGTTTTGCTTGATCATATTAAGGACAACTTTGTTTGGGTGTTATCTAATGTCTATGCTCCTAACACTAAATCCGGGAGAGCTAAATTCTGGAAAAGCCTTGCTGCTGACAGACTCTAGTTTGCTGATCAAAGATGGATTATTATGGGAGACTTCAATAACTCACTCAAAGACGAAGATAAGATGGGAGGAATCCCCTTACATCTTGATGGAAAACAAGAACTTATGGATTTCATTAATTACCAAGCTCTCATTGATGTTGATCTCCAGGGCATCAATTACACCTGGACCAATAGAAGAACTAGAGCTGATCTGATTCAAGTTAGGCTTGATAGATCTTTAATTTCTCCTGACTGACTTTCTAAGTATAGCTTCTCCCTTGGTTCTATTATCAAATTCAGTTCAGACCATTTCCCCATCTCCTTTTCTACCAATTCTTTTTCGGCTAAGAGAAACTTCCCTTTCAGATTTGAAAAAGCTTGGCTCTCCCATCCTTCTCTGGAAGCCTGCATTACTGAATGGTGGAAGTCTGAAGTGGAGGGTAAGGCTTTTTTTAGAATTGCTAAAAAGCTTAACATCATAAAAGCCAAAATTAAAACCTAGAACAAAGAGATTTTTGGGGACATATTCAAGAACAAAACTCAAGTCAAAGCTGAATTAAACTATGTTCAGAATAGAATCCAAGAGGTGGGATTGACCGAAGATCTTAGGATGGCTGAAAATGATCTATTATCTAAATACCACTCCATCATTTCTAATGAAGAGACTTTCTGGAGACAAAGATCTAGAGCTTTGTTCCTAAAGGAAGGCGATAAAAACACCCACTTCTTTCACTTAACCGCCCTCAAGCACAGGGCAGCCAACAAAATATCCAGACTAACTTGCAATAAAGGCGTCCTAACAGACGATTGCGACATCAAGAAGGAAGCTCTCGAGAATTTTAGTACCTTGTTGGGTGAAGTGGACAACTTAGATTACAGTAAGCAAAATACCCTTTTACAAGCTATCCCTTCTATCCTAATGGAAGCTGACAATCGCCTCTTATCTCGTATTCCTACTAATCCTGAAATTAGAAAGGCGGTGTTTTCCTTTCAGGGTGATAAATCCCCTGGCTCGGATGACTTCCCCATGTTTTTCTTCCAAAAATTCTGGCACATTGTGGAGGCTGACATTTGCAATGGTGTTAAGGAATTCTTTGGCTCCAGAAGACTTCTTAAGGAACTGAACGCCACTTTCATTGTCCTTATCCCAAAGATCCCCGGAGGTGATTCTCTTAATAAGTTTAGACCCATTAGCTTGTGTAACTCTGTCTACAAGATCCTTTCCAAGGTTTTGACTTGCAGGTTGCTAGATGTTCTCCCAAGGATTATCTCTGTCCAACAGAATGGCTTTGTCCTCGAAAGACAGATTTTAGATTCTATTATCTCTATTCATGAAAATATCCACTCCCTGAAAGTGGCGAGTAAACAGGGATTCTTCCTCAAGTTAGACATGGCTAAAGCTATTGATAGAGTGAATTGGCAGTTTCTCCTCAGGATTATGAAATCGTTTGGTTTTGGCGACAAAGTTATCCAGCTCTGTTCTCAACTCATGGAAACTTCCTCCTCTGTTGTTATTGTTAATGGTTCCCCGTCTAGTTTCTTCAAAAGCTCCAGAGGTCTCAAATAGGGAGACCCCATCTCCCCTATCCTGTTTACCATTCTTGCTGAATGCCTAGGAAGATTCATCCTTAAAAATGTGGAAGAAGGCAATCTTAAGGGTCTGAAACCTTCTTCATCCAATGCTGTTTGCTCTCATGAATAATTCGTTGATGACTCTATCACCATGGGGGAAGCCACCATCTTGGAAGCCAAAAGCATGAAATTCATTCTGAATACCTATGAATCTACCTCTGGTCAAAAAATCAGCTAGGATAAAAGCTCTCTATTTTTCATCAACACCCCGGCCCAAAGGCAAATTAGGATTGGTAGGATTCTTGGCTGTAACATATCCGAGTTTCCTTCTACCTATTTGGGGATTCCTCTTTGTCTCAAGCCTGAGGATTCCTTCTGGAATACGTTAACTGACAGACTCAACCTAAAACTCGCTGGTTGGAAAGGGGTTGTTCTTAGTCAAGCTGGTAAAGTCACTCTGCTCAAAGCCACTCTCCAAAATCTTCCTGTGTATGCTCTTAGCTTGTTCAAAATCCCCTCAAAGTTTGCAGAGGCTATTGAAAGAATCCAAAAAAAGTTTCTTTGGTCGGGTGTGGAAGTTAAAAACAGAATCCCCCTTATAGCCTGGAATAACATTTGTTCCCCTAAGGCCTCAGGTGGGCTGGGCTTAAGGAACATTAGTTCTCTGAATAAAGCTTTATTAGCCAAGCAAATTTGGAGATTCAAAGGGGAGGAAAGAGAATGGAACTCTATTTAGAAAAACAAATATCTCTATATGCAACCTTCTGAGGAAGAATTCTTTGACAACTCTTTCTCTGTTGATGGATCTGCCATTTGGAATGCAGTGCAATCTGCTAAAGGCTGGGCTACTGCTGGCAGAACCTAGAACCTTGGAGATGGGAGGAAAATAAGATTTTGGGAAGATAGATGGATCTTGGATAAACCTCTGGAGGAAATCTCTATCCTCAAAGATTGGAAAGACAATTTCAAATGCAGGTATAGTGAAATGGTAAGAGATTACTGGATAAATGGGGACTGGATTGACTTTAGCCAGTAGTGCCCGGATCTCAAGTTCCTTCAGATTGCTCTTTCTGCTAAAATACCTAGAGACAACAAAGATGACATTTTGATATGGGGGAAAACTCTGGATGGGAAATACTCTGTTTCCTCTGTTGTGGCTACTCATAATGTCTCGGTGGAAGCTACTCCCATCTGGGCTAAAGTTTGGAATAAGAACTTAGTTCCCAAAGTCAACATCTTCTTTTGGATTTTCATCCAAAATAAGATATTAACCCTGGATAATCTTCATAAAAGAGGCATTATTTTTCCTAACATGTGTTCTCTTTGTTGCAGGGAAGAAGAGACAACTTTCCATATTCTCAATCAATGCTCTTTTAGCCAAGACATCTGGAAAATCATCCTGTCTAGGTGGAACCTGAGTTGGGTCTTCCCGAACTCTCTTGGTGACACTTGGCTTCAATGGCATTGTCCTAACACTAATCCTAAAATTGTGGAGACCTGGAGACGTACTCTGCTAATTGTTATCTAGAATATATGGAAAGAGCGCAACAACAGGATTTTCAGAGATAAAAGTGCTATTCCTGAAGTGGTTGCAGACAAAATCTTTAGGAGTATTTTTGAATGCCTCTATGGTACTGATCAAGGACTTGTTGCTAAAGATGATTTCAAGGATAGATGGAATGTTTCTACTACCACTACTAGCAAGGAGAAAGGCAGAGAAGGTCTTGTCTGGTGTTTCCCCCCGCAGGGATGGATTAAGGCTAAATTCGATGGGGCTTCTAAAGGAAATCCAGGTAAAGTTGGATATAGGGGCATTATCAGGAATTTTGCTGGAAGTTGCCTTAAGGCGGTGGTTGGTCCTCTAGGGAATCAAACTAGCCATTTTGTTGAAGCCTCCGCTGCCTTGCATACTTTAATTATAGCCAAAAATCTCAATTATGATAAAATATGGCTAGAGGGGGATTCACTTAATATCATTAAGTGCTTAAAGGGGGAATCAGAGCCTTCTTGGTCTATTGAGAATATCATCATGAAAGCTAGAGAGATTATCGCCAGCTTCAAAGAAATTATTATACAACATGCCTTCAGAGAGCAAAAGAGTGTTGCTAACTGTTTAGCGAATACTGGAGTTAAATCTGACACTCAAATGATTTTGCACGAGGATGATCTCAATTTAAATATTAAAGAGATACTCAGAAAGGACCATTATACGGGGAGAGAAGGACAATTAAATCATGACAAGTAAAAAACATCATTTATGCCTTGCTGGAAAGGCCATCATTACCTGGCACTGCGGCAGATCTCCTACTACTTCCAATAAATTGCCGCACGCTTTGTGGGTTACTCAGAGCAAAAATTTGAGTTGCATCGGGAAAGAAGGTCTCAATTTGCAGAGAAACAGAGCCGATAGCCTGCATTCGAAAATGGGAGGAGATCTAAGACGCGAAGAACCTGACAACACGTCGACCTGGAAAGCAATGCCTAAAGTCTAGGAAAATCTGGAGAAGGGCTCTCTCACCAGCTTCATGGAAAAGCTTGAGGACTACGACAAAGGTAGGATTAACTTAGCTGTTTCCAAGATTTCTGAAAACTGGTCTAATGGCTCTTTTAAACTTTACAGAGTTAAATTTAAGTTGGACGCTGGGCTTATTTCAACTGTGATTCGAATGCCCCACACCGGGCTTAACTTCTTTTGAGACCTCAAGGTCTCCAACAATGCGGTTACTCTGTTCCCACAGAAAGAGAAAGAGCGGGCCAAAATTGGCAAGGATACCGAGGGCTACTATGATGCTGCAAACATCAAGAAGTTGTGGGGCTGGGTCCTGAACGCAATCATGGAGTATATAACGGTTGAAGGCCGTTTCTCTAGGGCCCACACCTACCACTTCGTGCTCTTAAACCATTTCAGACACGACAAAAAGTGTCTCTGCCCTACTACCTTTTTCGATCCCTTTCCAGGTCCTCGAACAAGCACATGTTTAACCCTTCCAGCCCGATTCTCCACTGCGGGCTCCTACTGCTCATCTTTGAGCATTGCAAAACCCTCGCTCTGTAGGAAAATAAGTGGATTTATGCTTCCCCAGGTAAAAGAAGGATGGAAGAGGGAGATACTAGCAAGGAGAAGGCATCATCCAGCAAGAAAAGGAAAAGCGCCCCCAGGTTGGAAACTGAGGACATTGTTAAGGAAAGAAGTGGTATGGAGACGGATGACTCTAACGGTGAAGACAACTGGAAAGAAGAGGAGCTGGGCAATGAGGAAGAAAGTGGAGATTTCAAGCCTAGTCAAGATAGCCCTATTCTAAGTGATCACTCTGGTAAGGACAATAACCATCTGATGGAGGAGACGGCTCCCAAGGATAATGAGGAAACCAAAGTTAATTCTGAGAAGGAAACAAACAAAGGCTCTGAGAAGAACCCGACTGAGGAAAGGGATAGCAAGGACATGGAAAGTGTTGGTGAGGGGCTTATCCTGGATAATCTCAAGAAACTCTCGAAGGCCAGAATGAATTTCGACAGATGGACTTACGAAACCTTGAAAAACCTGGAGAAGAAAGGGATAAATTCGGATAAAAAGAGGGCGGATGAAAATAGAGAGCATATTAATTGGAAGTAGGAGATGGAGAACAAGGTAAAATCGCTGGAAGAGGGAAAAGAAGCGATGAAAAATCTAATGGGAATTATCCCAAGTATCCTCTCTGCTGTCACCAAAAACCTGGAAGACATTGCCAAGGTCTTTGACCATACTCCTAAACCGGTTGTGGATCTTGACCTGGAGGAGGAGACCATCTAGATTGGAAGTGGTGGTGATGCTACCCCAACGGGTGGAACTGCGAAGAGAACCAGGGCCAATATCAAGAAAGCTATGGCTGCTACGGCCAAGGACCCTTCCAACTTCAAAGACAACATCAAAGAGCTGCAATAAATTAGCAGCACCCTGGCTAAAGCCCTGGATAAAGTCTGATTCCTAGATGGCCTGCTGGCTTTTCGGGGCTTTTGTGGGTTTTCTTCAGTTTTTCGCTGGTTTTTTCCTTTTAGTTCTGTTCCACTCTGTTTCTTGTGGCTTTGTTGTTTAAGTCTTGCTTGTAAAGGGTTTCGGGGCCCCTTCAAAACCTGCTTTTTCATTAATCAAAAACATTGCCCAATGCTTTGGATAATTCTTTCTTCTTGAAGTTTTGTTGTTTCCTAATATTGATATTTTTCTTTTCCAATAAGTATCCAAATTATAGTTTTTAAAACTATAGAAACCACACAAATATGCTTCCCAACAATTCTTGGCTATGTGTGCTTTCCTTTTGTATCAACAAATGACATTGGTATATCTTGTTAGTCTTGGACTCCATAAGCTTCTCCTTGAGCTATACCTTGGTAGCTTCTTTCCCTACTCTTTCTAAAGAGGTTTTTGACAACCTCCTTTACCTTGAAGTTTATGCCCTCTTCTCTTTGGAGTCACCTTGCTCCTTTGAATGATTTGCACCTACTTGGATGAGTTGATTTCAAGCACTGGGTGTCTTGAGCTCACCATTTATACAAACATATGTAGAGGTTTCACTTTCAAAATATTTTCCAACATTGTGGACACTAACAAGAAACTTTGACCTTGCATTGGACTAAGATTGGGCATCCAAGAAACATTTGTGAGCTTCTTTAATACTACCACAAGATTAGCCACACATTGGGCATGCTTGGACTAAGTTTGTGTATCACACTTGGAAGGTTTTTGATTTCTCTCCAACTACATAAGAAATTGTTTTTTTCTCAATCTCCAAGGAAGGTAATTTCTCCCTTACGGCCTCTTGTTCAACATTTGGAGTAGTTGGTTCTCTTCTTTCAACTATTCCACTTTACTCTTCTTTTATTTTTCCATGGCAATCCCAAACAAGCCATGAATTGCACTTCAAGAACAATGAAGAACACATTACATAAGGTTGTTAGTAGACCCTCAAACACAAATATTCATCCCTATTGAAATCATTGATGTGAATTGCCCAAATGAAAAGTTGAGCTTGATGGCATTCAATCCATAGGTGTGGATATTCCACATTGTTGATAATCAAAATTAGATATCATCACACAATGTTTTATCAAGTTCCATAGTTTAATATGTAACTCAAATACTAGTATGGATGGCATTTTCTTAACCACTTAAAAGAAACCACCCTAACAACCTCTAGACAAATCTACAAGTCCTTGCATGCTCTTACTCCATGCTTCAATAATTTAACAATGCCAACTCAAATTGAAATGACTAGAATGCTCTATCTAGCAAATAAAATAAAACAAGAACATTCACAACAAATACCAAGGAACTATGACATGATTTTTTAAACTAGAGAAACCCAATGTGGGCAAAAGACCCAAGAAAAAAGATCCATTGAAGTGTAGTTCCACAAGTAATAGTCCCTCTTTGACTAGGTTAGATTCTAATAGAATTCAGATCATTTCAAAACATAGTAAATATGTTTTGTAAATATTATATTAAAGTATAAAAAATGTTGGGAATTAAAGTAATAAAAACAACCACTATACTTGGATATTGAAAATTCTCAAGATTATGTGAAAAATACTTATGTTTCCTATACAATTCAATTGAGCAACATTAAATGAAGCATGTGAAACAATGCACGTCGTATATTCACATGAGACACTAATTTACATTGAAAACTTTTATATTAGAAAACCACCAAAAAAACAACATTTACAAATTGTATTATTCAAAGAAGCTACACCCAATACAATAGGTCTCTTTCACACACTCCCAATTTGTAGAATAACAACATACAACCTCCTACCAAGACTTCACACCTTTGAGATACAACTAATCCAACCACATCCAACATTATCTTACCTTTTCATACGAGCAAATAGATATAACTATATAACCATCCACCAAAGAATTTCAATTATCTAATTGTTTTACTGCCATGTAGAATATCAACAATTGCACAACCATAACATGACCATATCATGATCTTAGCATACTGCAAATCACATAAAACATGACTTGTCTAGTTGAATGATCATCACATGCAATAAGTTGTATCACTCACACTTGATCAAAAGTTGTTGACCCACTTCTCCTTGTTAGATGTAACATGACTTGTCCATATTAATGATCACCACATGCAATAAGATGCATCACTCACACTTGATCAAAATTTGTTGACCCACTTCTCCTAATTACACATAAAATGACTTTTCCATATAAATAATCACCACATACAATAAGCCATATCACTTACACTTGATCAAAAGTTGCTGATTGACCTACTTCTCCTAGACTAACTAGTACATTTGGGCCTAATTTCTGACAGACAATTGTCAGTAGTCCGACAACAAAACATCAGACTTTCGACAAATTTAACCGTCGAAAACTTCTGACGATGCCATTGGCGTTAGACTTCCGACAACTTTATGAACTCTTCCGACGGTGGCTATATTTGCTCCCTCGGCCAAAAAATTACACAGATTACTATCGTAATTCCGACGGATACCCTGTTTACTCCTCGACAACAATCTGACATGGAAGTGACGTCGAATATACAACATCCTTGTCGGATGTTCTTTAGTTGTCGTCAAAATTCTGACGGTATCAGATACTATGGATTAGACAACTTTGTCGTTGGTGCATGAAAGCATTGCATGAGTTCTACTTTTAAAAATTGCATAAAACTTTTATAATTTATTTGATTCAGTGTTATTTGGAAAAAAGTTTATCAATGATGTTTCCTTTCTCCAAGAATTGGATCGAGGATCTTTCTGCCAGATAATATGTAACATCCAATGACTAAATATTTTTTTTACAAATGCTTATTTTATTTTCTTATCGTCTGAGTGTGAATTATAATTTATATCTGTGCGGTAGCAAAAGATACAAGTTGAAGACTCGTGCACATGCAAATTTTGTAAAAGAAAGAAAGCAAGCATTATCTTGAATGACATGGAAACAAGCTCATCAGCTGCCTAGAAGAGAGCAATTGGAGAAAAGCAGAGGACAATGTTAAAGGGTGATAAATACATAGAGAGTAGTATGCAATACAAACAAACAATGTCTGGAGTGTGTGATGTGACGTTGTCCAGAGGGACTAACTGGTTTTGAGTTCCTAGGAAACCTATTGGGCCACGCTTGGAGGAAATCAATGTGTTCATGCAAGGGCCAACTTTTTTCTATTATGAGAATGATGTGTTTGCATCGAAGGATATTTGGAAGGCAATATCCGATAATTTCTATAGTGTGGAACCAGAGTTGGTGGACTTGAAGTACTTTTCGGCTTCTAGAAGACCAAGAGGTTATGTACACAATCTCGCAATAGAAGGGCAATTTCAAGCATTACCTCTCCCCCATGACTATTTAGGAAGCACTTCCTCAGACAAAGGACTATTGGCCTCCATGGGATCAAAGAAAAAAATTGAATTGCTAGACTATAGACGATGTGGTGGTGTCCTTCGTGAAGAACTCTGCACTATAATTGAAAATTCACGAGGGAAACTGCAAGATAGTGAATAGAAATACATTCTTGAAAAGTGGGAAGAATGGATCTTGGTTTGGGTGGGGCCAGGTCAGATGGATCCTCTAGAGGTTGACGAGATAGAAATAATATTAGAATTTGAAAAAGATCACACTCGTGGAACTTTGTGTGCGACTAATCGATTGTGCTGTTTGGGTAATGCATTCCAAATAGATACAGTATCCAAACATCGCAATCGATCAGTCGCACACGAAGTTCCACAAGTGTGATCTTTTTCAAATCCTAATATTATTTCTATCTCGTCAACCTCTAGAGGAGCCACCTAACCTGGCCCCACCCAAACCAAGATCCATTCTTCTCACTTTTCAAGAATGTATTTCTATTCACTATCTTGCAGTTTACCTCGTGAATTTTCAATTATAGTGCAAAGTTCTTCATGAAGGACACCACCACATCGTCTATAGTCTAGCAATTCCATTTTTTTCTTTGATCCCATGGAGGCCAATAGTCCTTTATTTGAGGAAGTGCTTCCTGAATAGTCATGGGGGGGGAGAGGTAATGCTTGAAATCACCCTTCTATTGCAAGATTGTGTACATAACCTCTTGGTCTTCTGGAATACATTGCCTTCCAAATATCCTTCAATGCAAAATCATCATTCTCATAATAGAAAAAAGGTGGTCCTTGCATGAAGTACACATTGATTTCCTCCAAGCATGGCCCAATAGGTTTCCCAGGAACTCCAAAACCAGTTAGTCCCTCCGAACATAAATTAGAGACGTCACATCACACACTCCAGACATTGTTTTTTTGTATTGCATACTACTCTCTATGTATTTATCACCCCTTAACACTGTCCTATGCTTTTCTCCAATTGCTCTCTTCTAGGCAGCTGATGAGCTTGTTTCCATGTCATTCAAGATAATGCTTGCTTGCTTTCTTTTATGAAATTTACATGCACACGAGTCTTCAGCTTGTATCTTCTACTACTGCACAGATATAAATTATAATTCACACTCAGACGATAACAAAATAAAATAAGCATTTGTAAAGAAAATATTTAGTCATTGGATGTTACATATTATCTGACGGAAAGATCCTAGATCCAATTCTTGGAGAAAGGAAACATCATTGATAAACTTTTTTTCAAATAACACTGAATCAAATAAATTACAAATGTTTTATGCAATTTTTAAAAGTAGAACTCATGCAGTGCTTTCATGCACCGACGACAAAGCCGTCTGACCCACAACATTATCCATAATAGAACAAATCACTATAATAGGCTATTATAAAGAATCTATACAAAAATATGAAAGAACATTAAATTACCTCCAAAAATAGAGGAGATATTTAATAAAGATATCATCTTTTAAATTAAGAAATGGGCAGGAGATTAAGAATACAAACCTTCCATATTGCACACTTCAAGGTATATTCAAACGTATTTGACCTAGGAAAGCCCCCATCAACAAACCTATTTTTGTCATTTTGTGTGTAGGAAATTGATTCAGGAGTTACGTGTGAAGACTCTGGCAAAGTAAATGATGACAATCAAACTCAAATTTTGATGGCATGAAAAGCAAAAGAGTAGGTCAATTCCATACACCTTCCTTTACTATTTTAAAAATATCATCGACCAAAATATTGTGCAGCAGTAGTATGGAGTGCATTTAATCTATTTTATGCCCAAATATTTCATCGGTGTTGTAGCGTCGTAAATTGTACGCACTTGCTAGGGTGGTACAATTTCACACCTAGTTTAGCACCCGCCTTGGCGTATTTTGCATTTTGCATTGCATTTCCCCTTAGTGCTTAATTAATTAAATTAATTAGGTCTAAGGTCCTATTTCATCATCTCCCACATCATAAAGTTGGGCCCTTTCATTAAAGTGTGCCCCTTTCATTTTATTCTTCCAATACATCATTTAATCAAAAACCCTAATTAGGTCCTATTTTGAACTTGGGGGCTTGATTTCGGGGGTCAAAACATCTCGAAATCACCTGTAACTTCGGGATTCTCTCTAAAATCATCATATCCGACGGCCCTGAAAATTTGGTGAAAAGTTGTCGAGACCATGGCGCCCGGCGTGCACATGGTCCCGGACATTTTTCCCAAAATTTTAGGAGCACGACCCAATCATAAAATAAAGCTTAACCCCAAGAAATTGGCGGGAGATTCAATCTCTAGGTCGGCCAAAAGTTGGAATTAAGACCTAGGGTTTCATATATAAGAGCTCTCTTTCTTCATTTGAAAGGATCCGATTTTCGTTTTCAGGAACCTCATATGCAGCAAAAGAGTAGATCTTTGAGGACTTCAACAACATTCAACATCCTTCTATCAATCATTTATCAATTTCATTCATCCAGTTAGGGCTTGGAAGACATTGAAGAACAATAGGAGATTACCGACTGAAGATTGGCTTGTACTCCTCCCTTGAGGGTTGGGTATGATTTCATGTTGTTTTCATGTCTTTGCATAAGCTTCAACATATCCTTTATTCATGCTTTAGATCACTTTGCATCTTGATTTAGAGCATTTACATTATCATTTATGAGCAATTAGGGTTTACTTTCTAGGTTGCTCTAGTTTGCTTACTTGCATCTTAGGACCTTGCACACACACTAGGTCTGCACACACAATACATTTTACAATACAAATTGGCTATTCATGGAGGTGGAAATCACCGAAGCGGGGGTTTGACTAAGGCAAAACCCTATATAGCCGCCCAAACATCTTTTCAGATATAAGTGCAGGTTTCGGGACTCGGACGACGCCGCAGGTTGCAGATCCGGGAATAGCAGGTCGAGACAGCACTCCGCACCAAATTTCAGAGCAAAAGACCAGGACAGGGGCGTGGGGCGCCCTGGTCCTGCCAGGACATGGGCGCTGGGTGCCCTGGTCCCTGGGACAGGGGCGCTGGGCGCCCTGGTCCTCCTGACAGACAACATTTTCAGCATTTTTGACAGCTTTTCCAAAGTGCAAAAACAGCAGTTTTCGGAGCAGTTTCAGGGGCAGAATCAGGACAGTGGCGCCCGCGCCCCTGTCCTGAACATTTTCAGTCAGATTTTAACTCCGGGTACGCATTTACATTCTTGTCTTGTCCTTGTGTTTACAGCTTTCCATTGTTTAAGTTCAATTCTGCAATCTTGTTATTAGTTCATACTTGCACTTTGGGGTTAGGGATTGAACTTGCATCATCTATCTATCATTTGCAACAAAGGAATAGAAATACTAATAGGTAGCCCGTGGCTCTCTCTTCCACAAAAAGAAGTAGCCAATTGTGTGATACCTCTAGGCTCTTTCGTATTCCACAAATGTGTGATTGAAAGTGAGATTAGGGCATGTTTGCTTAGTGTCACTTTTTCCCCCACACATTTTGGTGAACCCGACGTGAATCTATCATTGCTTCCTCTTGCATTGCATTTGTTAGATCTAGATCTAGATTTAGTGTGTTTTCATTTCATTTTCATTAAAAAGAAAAAAAAAAAAAAAAGTGTTTTTCTTTGCATTGTGTGTTTAAATTTTATGCAATTTCAAAATGTCAGATTTTTATTTGCAAGATGTTCATATTTGTGATGATTATGAGTTAGATGAAGCTTTAGATGAATTTTTGAAACCTAAATATACCAAACCTTAATTTTACCAAAAACTCATAAACATTGTTACTATGCCATTTCGTTGTGATGAGAAAGATAAGTCGAATGATTCCTCTCAAGGGTACATTCCTATCAGCTCTTCCACTAAATCTAGTAACATGGTTGTTTTCAATGATCCCCTCTATGAAGAGATATCTCCTTTTGAATCAAAAGATAAACCTTTTAATAGATATGATCATTCTTTGTTGAATGATGCCCTTGATCCTTTTGTGCAAGAAGATGACATTATCCCTACATTTCCTAGTGATGGCCTTTCCTTTTCCAACAAAATTCCCACTAGAGATGATGAATTAATGGTAAATGCTTACCCTTCTCCTAAAGTTGGTCTTACCCATAAGCATCCCTTAGAGAAAGAAGATGAAATAATAAGCAATTTCCTTAATTCTCTCTCCCCTAAAGATCATATTGAACATATTTTGAGGAAAGAGGATGAGTCTAACACATCTATTGATGCTCTCCCTCCTAAGGATGAGGAATTAATAAACAATGTTATCTCCTCTCCCGAAATTGACAATACTTCAAACATTCCTTTCAACAACTTCACTATTTGGGATGAACCATTAGAAGAAGGTGTGGATTATTCTCTATCCCATGAGAGAACCCTAGCCAAAGGGGATGAAATCAAGATTGAAAACTCCCTTGATAGTTTCTCACCTTCCTTGAATCTCAATTATTCTCCCTCTCCTCAACTTGGTTCTACTCATAAGGATACCCTAGTTCAAAGCAAGATGGTTAACATCTCTTTCAAAGATCTCCCTCTCAAAAGTGAGACTTTAGAGAGTAATGTTGATCCTTCTCCTAGAGAGTTTATTCCCCATGTAGATCCTTTGATGATAGAGGATGATATGACCTTTCCTAGTATTACTCTTCCTACTAGAACATCAATGCCTATCCCTTGTCTCTCTCCTAAAATTGATCTAATCTGTGATAAGATTTTAGTGCAAGAGAAGACTATCAATAATTCTTCCAACACTTTTGTTCATTCCTCTAAACCATCCTCAATCAATTTGATACATGTGAATGAAACACCTAACAAACCTCTCTTCACTGTCCAAGGTGCTTGTCCTTCTCAAAATTCTCAACCTTTAAATAAGCCTATCTTAGTGGTTCAAGGTGGTTATGCTAATGATTCTTTTTGCACTCCTAAGAAACCTGTTATTACTGTACAAGGAGGTTATTCCTCTAAGAGCCCTTATGAGTATGCTAAGCAATTGACTAGAGAGAGTTATCATGCGGTTGCCCATACTTATAATACTAGAAACAATAGGCAACCTAATCCTCCTCTAGTTATCTCAACTTCACTTCCTCCTTCCCAACCTATTCTTCCTCAAGCTCCACGTATTTCACAAGTTCTTGGTAAGGAATATGATCTCATAGAACAACTTAAAGCTACCCCTGCTAAGATATCCCTTTGGGATTTGATCCAAACTTCTTCTGCTCATCATGGAATGTTACAAGATGCCTTGAAAGATTTGAATGTTCCTCCACCTAATACATCTAGTAATATAGTGTCTTTGGTTAACTCTATGATGAATCCTAAAGCTCAAATTGTGTTTACTCAAGACGAGTTGCCTACTAGTGAAATTCAACATCAATATGATCCCTTGATGATTGTGGTTATCATAAATGACACTACTATAAGACGAACACTGGTAGATAATGGCTCTGGCCTTAATGTGTGTAGCATTAATCTATTGCATAAGATGAATGTGGATACATCCCTTATTGAGCCTGACTCTCGTCCCATTCGAGGCTTTGATAATGTGGCTAAGTCTTCATTAGGTATTATCACCTTACCCATCACAGTGGGACCTGTTACTTTGCCTACTCCTATCCATGTTATGTCGGGAAATCTAACATACAACTTGTTATTAGGGAGACCTTGGATTCACGGTATGCAAGCTATCCCCTCTACATTGCATAGACAAGTTAAATTCATTTATAACAATAAGACATATACCTTGATAGGTGATACTAATTTTCAAGCTTGTTTGCAAACATCTACTTCCAAAGGGAGTTCTTCTAAATCTTCCTCTTCTAGTGATGACTCTTTACCTATGGACAAATCATCATCCTCTGATAATCAAAATTCTTTGGATGAAGATTCTTCTCAACTTGAATCTACACATGAAGAGGCTTTTGATCCTGAGAAGGTTCTCACAGAAGATGATTGGGGATCTCTTGATTTCACTCCCACCTTTGTAGGTGAGTATAGGGTTCCTCCTAGAGAGTTTAAAGTTAAAAAGAAGGAAGAAACTAAAAATCAATCAATCTTACCTGAACCTATGAGCAATAATTTTGTGGCCGCTTCTCAAACTTCTTCTCCTCACACCTCTAATTATGAAGAGTTTGATTCTTTGTCTTATGAAAAACCACCTTCTCTTCCTGAAATGGTTGATCGTTATGGTCGTGGTTTTCGCATTTTTGCTAAGCATGGGTATCATGGAAATGGTTGTGGCGCTCATGAACAAGGGATAAAATTTCCTCTAGAGACTAATTTTCACAATTATGCCTTTGGAATCGGCTATAATCCCTGCAAACGTACCAAAGCATCTAAAAGACCATCTCTCAATGTAAATGCTATATTTAGTAGTGATGATGATCTCACTTCAACTAAATCATCTTCTACTTCTATCAACTCTCATTCCCCTCGTAAGGAAATCTTGGCAATAAACAAATCTCTTTATGAATTCCCTCAAATTTCTAAATCCACTTATGAATCTTTATCTCCTATTCATCATAAAGTCCTTTCCTCTAGGGATAAGGCTCTAATAAATTACACTCATCCCTCTTCTAAGATTTCATGTGACTTTTCTTCTTCAATTTTCATCATTTTATACATGTTTTTGATCTCACTTATAGTTGAGCATTTAACATGTCATATTCAAATACCTAATTTAGTCTATCATGTCTTTAAATAACATTAATGGCTATTATGTTGCTCATCATTATGTGACATTGGTAGCTCATTTACTGGGGGCTCATTGTCATTCATGATGGTACAATTTCAAGTGCAATCATATTTTTTGAAGCAACATAATAGCCTAATTTTCTTGTTCCTATGGGGACAAGAATGATTTCATACATCTCTTCTTTTGCTTATGTCCAAATCTCTCCCTAGAAGATTGTGTAAGTCCTTCTCATTGTCCTTATCCTTGGGAGGCAATGATCTTTCTTTATTTTTATCTAAGGATCCACTTTTTCCTATTTTGTGGATGGTGTGGACTTTATTACTTGATGTTATGCCTTGTATGCATTTGTTGTTGTTTGTTCAAGGGTTCTCTCTTACAAGAGGTGTAAGTCCTTGACTACAACCTCTTTTGCACTTGGTAAAATACATCCATAACAAATTCACTCTCCTAATCGGGTTAAAAAGAGCGTCATCCTTCATTAAGAATCACTTTCACCTCGCAAAAGAAGGAAGTATTGCATTCTCATTCCCTTCTTTGTCTTATTCTAGAAGATGTTATATTTGTCTAAGACAATTCCTCTCGGGGATAGATGTCTTTTGTACAAAGATCTCTTCTCCTCTAAGGATCTCCTTTACACATACTACAAGATATCCCTTTTCAACTATCTTATCCTTGCTTAAAGAGTGCAAAACTCTCTTGCTTGGATCTATGACATTGTTGCATTTTTGGGGTATCTTCTTTTGTGATGAAGGTAGGTATCCTTGTTCTACTTTGCTTATGACATAAACATTACACTTTTTGAGCAATGGGTCATTCTCGGAACCAGAGCACAGACTCTTAGAGCGAGATGTCTCCATTTTTATTTTATGCAAGGTGATTATTCTCGGAACCAGAGCACAGACTCTTAGAGCGGGATGTCACGCTTTTGTACTATACATATACAGGTTGTAGCATACTCGGGCATAGACTCCTATGAGATGCTTCTAACCTCACTTACACACACATGCACGAGGTTGAGTGGAACTAGCGGCATAAGGCTAGACTTTCTCACTCTCCTCCCTTACATGGATCACCTAGACAGACTCTAGGGGCTAGTTTTCCATGTCCTTTTTCCCATGGATCACCTAGACAAGATCTAGGGGCGAGAAGTCCATGTTTACATCCTTCATCTTGTGTTAGAGAACTCTCAAATCCTCACACTCTTTGTTGTGTCGGAATTGAGATTTAGTCCTCTTTCTTACCAAATGATTCTCCATTAGTTTTTGATCTCATATCAAATCTTCTTGTGAGCATTTGTCATCAATTTTCTTTAATAATTCGAAGTGGTAAACATGATACCCTGTTTCAACTCACTAAAATTAGCAAGCCAAAACAGGGGGGGCATATAGCTACCCTCGAATTTTCATCACCTTCCTTAGTAAGCATTAGGTGATTTTGTGATCTAACGTGTGTTTTGTAGGGTGCGGTTCCTAACTGTGTACTGCAGATACCACTGGGGGCTTCGTTCGACAGACTTATGGATATATCCTTTTTCAAATAATGTTTACTTTTCTGTACTTTAGCTTGCATATGCACGTAGTGTTCATATGACCGCTAAAGTGGGGGCTAAATGTAGCGTCGTAAATTGTACGCACTTGCTAGGGTGGTACAATTTCACACCTAGTTTAGCACCCGCCTTGGCGCATTTTGCATTTTGCATTGCATTTCCCCTTAGTGCTTAATTAATTAAATTAATTAGGTCTAAGGTCCTATTTCATCATCTCCCACATCATAAAGTTGGGCCCTTTCATTAAAGTGTGCCCCTTTCATTTTATTCTTCCAATACATCATTTAATCAAAAACCCTAATTAGGTCCTATTTTGAACTTGGGGGCTTGATTTCGGGGGTCAAAACATCTCGAAATCACCTGTAACTTCGGGATTCTCTCTAAAATCATCATATCCGACGGCCCTGAAAATTTGGTGAAAAGTTGTCGGGACCATGGCACTCGGCGTGCACATGGTCTCGGACATTTTTCCCAAAATTTTAGGAGCACGACCCAATCATAAAATAAAGCTTAACCCCAAGAAATTGGCAGGAGATTCAATCTCTAGGTCGGCCAAAAGTTGGAATTAAGACCTAGGGTTTCATATATAAGAGCTCTCTTTCTTCATTTGAAAGGATCCGATTTTCGTTTTCAGGAACCTCATATGCAGCAAAAGAGCAGATCTTTGAGGACTTCAACATCCTTCTATCAAGCATTTATCAATTTCATTCATCCATTTAGGGCTTGGAAGACATTGAAGAACAATAGGAGATTACCGACTGAAGATTGGCTTGTACTCCTCCCTTGAGGGTTGGGTATGATTTCATGTTGTTTTCATGTCTTTGCATAAGCTTCAACATATCCTTTATTCATGCTTTAGATCACTTTGCATCTTGATTTAGAGCATTTACATTATCATTTATGAGCAGTTAGGGTTTACTTTCTAGGTTGCTCTAGTTTGCTTACTTGCATCTTAGGACCTTGCACACACACTAGGTCTGCACACACAATACATTTTACAATACAAATTGGCTATTCGTGGAGGTGGAAATCACCGAAGCGGGGGTTTGACTAAGGCAAAACTCTATATAGCCACCCAAACATCTTTTCAGATATAAGTGCAGGTTTCGGGACTCGGACGACGCCGCAGGTTGCAGATCCGGGAATAGCAGGTCGAGACAGCACTCCGCACCAAATTTCAGAGCAAAAGACCAGGACAGGGGCGTGGGGCGCCCTGGTCCTGCCAGGACAGGGGCGCTGGGCGCCCTGGTCCTCCTGACAAACAACATTTTCAGCATTTTTGACAGCTTTTCCAAAGTGCAAAAACAACAGTTTTCGGAGTAGTTTCAGGGGCAGAATCAGGACAGTGGCACCCGCGCCCCTGTCCCGAACATTTTCAGTCAGATTTTAACTCCGGGTACGCATTTACATTCTTGTCTTGTCCTTGTGTTTATAGCTCTCCATTGTTTAAGTTCAATTCTGCAATCTTGTTATTAGTTCATACTTGCACTTTGGGGTTAGGGATTGAACTTGCATCATCTATCTATCATTTGCAACAAAGGAATAGAAATCCTAATAGGTAGCCCGTGGCTCTCTCTTCCACAAAATTAAGTAGCCAATTGTGTGATACCTCTAGGCTCTTTCGTATTCCACAAATGTGTGATTGAAAGTGAGATTAGGGCATGTTTGCTTAGTGTCACTTTTTCCCCCACACAGGTGTATATATCACTTAACAAACCACCTGATACTTAATCGACATGCCTATCATATGCAAGACAACCAATACTAATCAGTATGTATTATATAAGCCCGATAACAATCAATGTTCACAGTTAATATATTAACGGATATTAATCGGAGTGCATTGGTTAAGCCCGATAACAATTGGTGTTCATAGTTAATATGTTAACCGATATTAATCGAAGTGCATTGGTTTTAATGTAAACCGATACCAATCGGTATTCTGTGCTATGAGATTTACAACCGATGATTATCGGTAGTTAAGCATTGATTGGACTTTTCAAGTATGGTTGAATATATACAAATTTAAGAATGATCATCGATCAAATGAAGGAACAATAGCTTGAAGTCTTCATCATAGTTTATCAATAGGATAGATGATTGAATGAGAGACTTCATTTATCTCTCATTCAATCATTTATCTTACTGAGGCTATCATGCATTAATAGGATAGAGGGACCTTATATCAAATTAAGGAAGGCATGAGAGTGATATATGTATTAGTGTAATTATTATACTTTTTGAATATTTATCCTTGGTTACATTCAGACCAATTTACAAGTTACATTCAATATAGGACCACAAGTTACATCACCCAATTAGGGTCAGACCAAATTACAAGTTACATGGATAGGCTCTGTCCTCTTCGAGCTAGCTACTATTTCAACACATTCTAACACATGTATCTATTTCTATGCAATAATTAGTAGTAGCTACATAGACTAGCATGGTACATCATTTCTTTTCTAATAGTGCCCTTCATATGCAATTCTTTCAAGATTATTTAGTTGTATCTACCTTCTTAGGTTATGCAAATGGAGATTAGATTAGGTTATGTATCTACTTTCTTGCTCTATAATTCTCGTCGTGTTTAATAAATTTTTATCCCTTTGGTGAAAAAAAAGGAGGTTGATGATAAATATCTATGTTGTCTATTAGTTGGTTCCCATGACAATAATTGGTTAATGTTGATACAAAGTAACACTAACAGGAAACTTTGATGACAATCTAATACACATCACTATTGAACTTACCCCTATCTCATATAACCCTATGTTGGTTAGGCCCCACCATAATTAGAAGATCCTAATTACTACTGTCCTAAACCTTGCATTGACCGTCACAATTTCACAGTGAGTTGAGTTAGTCCATTAGCGAGATTGGGAAAGAGTTTGATATTGAGTTAGGTGTTGGTGGAAGGTTTAAGGAGGTACACTATCATCATAATTAATGTTAGAGAGTGTTGTGTGAAGAAGAATGGCCATGAAAGGAGTGACTGTCCTAAGTGCTTGAGACTGTCACAAAAAGTGAGTGTTGCAACAATGAATCTTCCTTTGACCTTTGGGTGTTTGGGAGGGTAAAGACCCACATATCAACTATCTACTTTGACATCCTAGGATGGTGTCCACCTACTCTAAAACCTTGTGGGCACTCTCTATCTGATACTAACATATACATAACATGTGCCTCTCATATAACCCTATGTTGGCTAGGCCCCACCATAATTAGAAGATCCTAACTACTAAAAACACTAGATTCTCCCTAAAAGGTTGTTGAGTCATAGAAGGCCTAGCTTGATAGCCCTATAGTCTCTCATACCTAAAATATCCTTGTGTCGATGATGGTCACATGTGACTACCCTATGGCACCTACTATGCTCTAGACCTTTGTCCCTAATATTGATACTCTTTGTAAATCATATAGTAAGTCTAAATTATCCTTTGAAGGATGGGGAGGCCTATGGACACTTTAGTCCCTTCATCAAGGTTACAAACTTCTCTCATGCCTCTTGTTTCCTCCCATGTACCTCCTTTTCCATAAGAGACTTTTCCATAGCAACCCTAAAGTCATTTGGATTGGCCATGTGTAGGAAAACTGAAATTTTGGGCTTTCCACCCCTAATAAAATAATTAACAAGTAACTTGTCTTGAATGTAATCTACAAACTACAAGAACTCCAAAAACTAACTCTCATGTTGAGCCACTATGAAACCTTATTATGTAAATTGTGAAACTCATCTATGCATCTTTATCAGAAATATTTTGAAATAGAACACACTTTGAAGCACTCCAAAATGGTATCTGGAGAGGGTTTCCAATGTGAGTTGGTGCATTTTATCCTCCCAGTACCAAAAGGTGGAAGCAAGTCCTCTCAAAAATTGCATTGAAAATTATGCCTTTAGGTTGCTCACATATAGATGCAACCCAAATAATAAGTCCAAGCTAAGTAACCAAGACTTATCCTCAACCCCATTTGTGGATCTTAAAAATGTAGAGGATTGGAGATGAAGCAACTCTCGAATATGATCCTTTGGCTCATGATATGTGCTTGCTATAGTCTATACCTCTTGTATTTATGCATGATGAGGCTAGGTAATGCGTATTGAGCAATATTCTATCTCCTCTATGTGTATTTCCCAAATTCAAGGAGAACTCCTAATAAGCTCCCAAGATGCAAGTATATGCTCCTCTACTACAAGTGGATCCTCATGGCTTGTAAGATTTGAGGTCCATACTCGAGCTACTCATCTTGGTGAAAAATCTCAAAGTGATATGACCCTTCCTTCCATTTCCTACACCCTATTTTCTAACCCACACCTCATAACCTTTACCTCACTTCTTATCATTATTACCTTCCATCTACCTTTCATATCCCCTATCTTAACCTCCTTCACTTTCCTACATCCCATCCTAAACCTTAACCTCATACACACTTACTTTTACTTCACCTACCTAACCCCATTCCATCCTTCACATTTTTTTTTATCTCCCCCCATTCACTTTCCTACCTTCCAAACCCCTCACATATCCTAACTTACTCTTTCACCATTACATCCTTCATCACTTACCTCCCTATCTTATCCTAACCCACACCTCATAACCTTATACCTCTCAGCTTCCATTTTATACCACCTTCCTAATGGTACACTTATGCTCCCTTCCAAAACACCGACAAAAAATAGCACTTGATCACTACACAGTGCTCTCACGGTTTTGCAGTAGGGATTTTCTGTCACAACCATATATACCAACATCCATAATCAGGATATATTTTACATAATGGCACTCGATCACATAGGTTTAGGTCATCCCTCTCCTTAATTAGGATATATTTTAAATATGGAAAGTAGTGTTAATATGTTTCAGGCTTACTATATTGTTCATTATTTAAAATGCAGTGTTTAATTAATACATGATTGTAGGATTGTTCAAGGGTTTAGGTCTTGTAAGAAATTCTTCTTTTAAATCGATCATATCATATTACAGAAACCTCTCACCATCTCTGCTATTGGTAATTAATCTGATAAATCTATAATAAACTTTGAATCTAAATATTTGAATATGTATAACAATGAATTGGCTGATTATACCCTACCTTTTTTCTTCAACTGGATCTTGTAATGCCCAATTTAGAGTGAAGTGATGATAATTGAAATGGCCGCCCTAACAAACACATCCTTTGGCTCAAATGCGAAAGGAAAGGAAAGCGGCCTACGATAGCTGACCATTCCTACATCCTGTAGCGATTAAACCCACAGGTTCCCTGCCAGAGGAGACTTATCCAAGCTGGAGCTTTTGTAATGGCAGAGGTCCATGGGATGAAGAGGCGGGATTTTGTAATGGCAGAGGTTGACGGGACGAAGAGGTGGGATTTATGAAATGACTTGGTCTTTTTTTTTTTTTTTTAACTAATGTCTGCGGTCGTCGGAATTTCGATGAATGCGGGCACTTTTTGTTGACCTAAAACACAAATGTCATTGCCAATTCCTTCTCCTCTGAAACCAAATGTTGCATTATCGTCAAAATTCCGATGAAAGCGGGCATTTTTTCAAAAAAAAATCAAATTTGATCACAATATACCTTCTCCGTCGGAATTTTAGGCCAAATGTATTAGTGCTACTTTCATGTCTTCTTGCACTACAACCAAAAACTGCTTATGGCTTAATGGCTTGAGGTAGTAGAGAATTGTCAACTGATTCTAGTTGCTTGTGGTACCTCTTTACATCTTCTAGAACATCACCATGCTCTAAATCAATATCAAAATGATCTCCTTTCATTTATATGAATTGGCTTAAAGATTGTTTTAAGCTTTGCGATTAGGAAGATTCTTTCACTTTGCTAAGCATTTCTTAAGATGTATAAAGCCCTGTTAACTTCATGAGGGGTATAACGAATTCATTACTTTTTGTACTTGTACAAGAAGCCAACGGATATCAATAGTCACTTTTTCTGACTTACAATTCCTTAGATTCTTACTAGAGAGAAGTGAAGAAGCTAAGATTTGAGAGTCTGTTTCAATGATCGCCTTAGAGAGATTGTGGGACATGGCTGAAGCTAAGCCACCTAAACAGCAAGAAGTCTGAGTCATATTGTTAGTAGTTTCACTTGGATCCCAACAAAAATATCCAGTCTTAAAATTGAATGTCCCATTGGTATTAGTACTGACCCAAGGATCATTAGTGGGCACCATCCAATCTTCTTTCCATTGTTTTGAGTGACACCTTTGTTGGAGTTTGAATTCCAAATTGTCGGTGAATATCACTTTCAATAGTGACTAGGAGTACTTGGAGGAGGGGTACGTTCTTGTCGAAGTTGGATTAATACTGAGTTCTTATCATTTTCAAGATTTCTTTGCTGTCAGCGGAGGTCACTTTTGTATCCTTCATTTTCTCCATTCTTGTAATTGTATTTCCTTCTTCTCTTTGCAGTCTTATTGGATCGCAATTTTCTTTTCTTTTTTAATTCATTCTTGTTTTGATCAATACAAAAAAACTATGCAATCTGCTATGATCTTTGAAGTGTCTCCCCAAAAGAACTTGAGAAAACAATATATCCTATCTATGTTTTAGAATATTAAAAACTGGCAGAGGCTTGGAGACAATTTATGAGGCATTTACTTTTCTTAGTCTTTGATGGCCCAATGTCCATTGGACTTAGCTATAGTGTTTGATACTTTGGAATCTTTTTATATAGTGATGCTTTATGTTGAAGGATAAAAGAAAGAGATTGGAGGTATGTTGTTGGGTTGATTTTGATTTCTAATCTTTTATTCATTTCATTTTGGGTTCATTCAATTTCGTTTGTTCTATTTTTTAAAACATTTTTTCATATTATAGATATATATTTTTAATATCATTTGGTTTTCTAGGGTGTTGTTATCTATGTTTTTATTAAAATCTTCTCTACACATTGTTATAGTCTTCCTTTTTATATCTTATGTGAAATCTATTATAGGGAAAACATATTGAACTCTATCCCTTAGCTAGTTGATTTTATAGATTACACAATAAAATCATATGATTATTTTGACGTTGGCATACTTTATTAGTATTGTTTTGAAATGTTTATTTAGCTAAGAGCATTTAATCAATATGAGTTTAGGAATCCCCTTATTAATACTATTTGGATGCTAACATGCTTATTAGTCCACTCTCAACCAATGCCCTTACTGCAAAGAAAGAGGTTGCTACATTGCCTTTTTACACACACCACACAGAAGCTCCTACATAGAGAAATACACATACATACAAAGAGAACTTTTCTAGGTGGTAATAAGCTTAATGTTTCTGTTTGTCTTTGCTATTTTTTGAATTTATTGAGAAATATATAGTATATTGCATTTATGTTTTCTTTGATCATTGCATGATGCATGAATTCATTGAATGGTAGTATGTGATATCCATTAGAATTATTAAGAGTTTAATCTTAATCTATTTTTCATGTATTTTTTAAGGTATTTGATTCAACAAGAAGAGTTTGCAACCTACTTTTTACCTTTTTCATTTAGGATTAAAGTTTTTTAATTCTATTGCCTAGGAAGACACCCTTTCTTTAATTGGAATCAATATTATCTTGCATTGCACAAATGCATTGGTATAAATTTTCCATGATCAAATTATATTTTTATTTATTTCAAACTAGGGTATATATAATACTTTGAAAAGAAAATATATATATTTTATTTTAAAAAAATATTGATAGAATGGAATAACGAAGATCTCATAATTATGTAAATTAGGTAAGACTTAAGAAATTATATACTATGCAACTTAAAAATCATAATAATGAAACAAAATTTAAAAAAAAGAAGTAGCCATTCACAAGATCATATAATCATTACGTTATATTGATAAAAGATAGAAAGCCAACTATAAAGCTTGTGTTGGATAAAGGTCTTAAATCATTTGGGTTGCAACCCACTATTAGACAAATCCTTTTCAAAATATTTGAATCCTAACAAGTGAGGAATGCCTTCATTTTCTTGAGGCCATGACTTCAAACTTTAGACTATGAAACATTTCTCTATGGTAGATGACAAGTGCCTAATAAGGGAACTTGCTCTTGAGAGGAAACACATGAGATATGTGCTACTAATGTATCTCATTTTTTTCTCAGATGATAGAGGGGAAGACCACTTGTGGTGATTGACAGTGGTGTCGAGTAAAATCAAAACACAATGGTCATTAGTTGAGGGATTCAATATGATGAGGTAAGGAGGGTGGAACCTTGCCCAATAGAATTTGCATGACAACATTAGAAACCACCAATGGTTGTGTAGAAAATATGGAATCAACATAAACATGAGCAAACAAAGCAAAAAATATATATATTTCCAAATGCTAAAAATATCTCCAATATAAAAGGATATCATATGTGCACAAATTTAGTTAGAGATCTCACCCCATCTTGTAGAACATTGTGCCAATTGAAAGGATTTGGTTTAAAAAGCTTGAAAAATCATGAATCGACAACCAAGCTAATTGTGCATGTTTACATAGCCAAGCAAATCCTTAACTGTTTTAAATAATTCATTGAATATGCATCTAGGGTTTAACTCATCTAAACATATCAATCATTTTTCAATAGGGAGACCTTTCTAGGGTAAACACTAGGCAAATGAGAAGTCTTGGGCTTCACAATAACTTTTTAGATTGTTTGGAATTTATTTATTTTAAATAAAAGACGAACATTGAAGAGATTGTCTTGGATTCAAATTTTAAACCATAGGTGAATGTGGATAAAGGAATTTGTATCCTTTGTTGAGAGTATAATTTAGAAAGAAGTATAATAATGCCACTTCTATCCTTCCACCAAGGTTTCATGATTGCATATATATTTTGTAAATGCTAAAGAATCACTACCTTAATTCCAATTTGGAAAGTCTCTTTATTCACATCATGTAGACTAAAATTGGATTTAGCTTGCAGGCATGAAAGCCAAGTAAAAGTGGCATTGGATTATAAAGTCTTCAATATGTTTAATGCCTCTTTTGAAGAACTTGAGATAGTGAAACAAAAAAATCTCAACCTATAGCTTGTCCTGGAGAATATTGATGGGATGCCACCATAAGGATTGCTATTTGATAGAGAAGTCATTTTTAAAACTATTTCCATTCCATAAATACATAGCTTGATATATTCCCACACTTTCCAAGTACTTTTCCCAATAAAAGTTCTTGTAATCTTAAAAAAATGAGAGATAAAAATGGAATGAAAGTTAAGGGTGGTCAAAATGTTAGGATGAGGCTTAGGGATGTATAGGTGACATTCTAGTTCTATTTTGTTTGGCAATCTTGTTGCAACCTCATTGTGTAGGGTTTATGATCCCTTCAAAACCATCTTTATAATGGCAACATAGAAACATTGGTGTATTAGTTTCAATTCCTTCTAAAACTTGCTCATATGTGGTTTTGTTGTGGAATAGTTATGCTTTTGCTAATATTTTACCCGTTGTTTTGGGTTTTCATGTCCCTATCAAAACTTGTCGTTTTACTCCTCTATTAAAAAAAATGGCATGAAATTTTAGGCCTTTCTAAGGTGGTATTACATAGGGGGAACCAATAGAGATACAAATCCTTACAAAAATTTTGTAGCCTTCTTTGCCATCACAAAATCTCATAATCCATTTAGTGTAAAGTATGATTTCCTATCTATTCACATCAATAAGCCCCAAGGATCCAAAATATTTGGAGAGATAACATAAATCCCAAGCCACATTAGAAACCCTTTGTTGTAGTTAAAATTATCTCATAATAAAATCACATACGAGCTTTTCCAACTTGTAGTAGGACACCTTAGAAGGAACCTAGCAAGAGCAATAAACATGTATGTCAACAAGAAATTTTGAACAAATTTGAAAATTGCTAGCTATCTAAAACAACATAGTAATCTAGTGTGCCAGCTCCTTAATTTTGTCAGCCACATACTACAAAGGCATGTATGGGAGAGCTTGTAAGGAAAAGGCAATACCCATAAATTTGAAAATTTCCTTATAGTCAATAAATTTCCACTCAAAATTTTAAAGCCAATTAGGTCAAGGAGTAATAGATTGTTTTGTAAAATTGGGTTTTACTCCAACTAATACTAGAGCTAGAAGCTAAGTAAAGTGACAAAGCACTTAAAAAAATCATGTTCTATTAAGCCTCAAGATGGGTGAGCAAAAATTCATTGATGAAATGATCATTCATAAGATGATGGAGAAGTTTACTTGGGAGGGATATTCCTTTGGCACATGTTTGCAGAATGATATTTGTGAAAAGATAGTCAAAAACCTTAATGAAAAACATATAAATTGATGGTGTAAGAGGACATCTAAGTGAATAGATTTGAAGAGGCCAAATAGCTCAAATTAGATGCCACTAACAAAAAGGAAAGCATAACCATCAACAAAAAATATTAACCAAAGAAAGGTGACGCCAAAACTAGGAGCATGAAGCATGGCCAAAATGAAGGGTCATTTTGTTCTGTCCTAGGCTATCTCAAAGTCAATTTTGACAAAAATAAAATTTTGGTTGGACTTTGTAGCCAATTCTATACTTTCTTAGACAATAATAATGTTTCCTAGATTAGATTTGTTCTCTATGATGCAATTTTGATTATATTGGATTACTAGTTGGAGTAAATATCACATATATAGACAATCCCATGTAAACTTTAATTAGGTTGTGTAGACACCTAAAATTGTCCAGTCTAATTAAATAAATATTTTAATTATTTAATTATTTTAGCCTAATTCTTCTGTTAATTAAATAAATCTTTATTTATTTACTTAATTCATTTATCCTCTTCTAGCCTTATTTCTCATTTAAATTAATACATTTATTTATTTAAATTATCATTTTCCTAAATTAAATAAATATCTTATTTATTTAATTGATCCCACTTCTTCTATTAATTAAATAAATCTTTATTTATTTAATTAATTCATTAACCTTTTCTACCCATGACACATGTCATTCATCTCTTAATTCATACACTACCTACCCTTTCATTATTTCATTATTTTCTTTACCTACCCTCTAATCATAGCCGACCTCTTTTACACCTCTCAATCTTATCCCTCCATTTCTTATGGTGTCTTCTATATAAGGAGATGCTTCCTTCATTATCAAACCCTAACTGGCTAATCAATTTATGCATTTGACTACACTAGGCTTTTCATATGAGATCCTACTTGCAACCACATTTCCGTTCTTTGTTGAGCTCTTGTGCACATAAAATCTGAGAGCAAATATATCAAGCAAGATCAATGGAGATCCAAACCCTATTGGACATGTGATGGTATAATCTTTGTGATTTCATTTGATTTGCATTGGCTTAGGTAATCTTCATATGTTATGGTGGATCTTTGTTGTTGTTAGGCTAGGGTTTTGTGGTTGAATTCATTTAGTCTTTCAATATTGTTGTTGTCCATTTTCACCATATACATTTTGGCACGCCCAGTGGGACTCTTGTCCCTTTTGCATTTAACATCCTTGTTGCAGGTTTTGTGTTTTGAAGTTGCAGATCTGACATTGTCAACAGTATTTTTCTATTTTCGCGTCTGCATACTTTCAAATCGCGTTTTTGGTTTTCAGCCACGTCTGCGACATCTAGGATCGCGTCCACACCCTCGACAAATTTTTTTTTTTTGTAGATTCCGGAAATCGCGTCTGTGTTCCCTACTCGCGTCTGTGAGGTTTTCAGATGTGTCTGCGTCCAGAAGCCGCATCTGTATTACGGAGCCGCGTCTGTGTTTCATAGAAGCGTGTTTGCGTCTAGAAGTTGCGTTTGTGTTTATGATACCCGCGTCTGTGCGCACTGATTTCATTTTTTTGGGGATTTTCATTGAATTCAGTTTTTAGTCATTCAGTTTTTTAGATCTGGTTTATTTTTGAGCTAACATTTTCAGATCTAACTAACGAAATTGGTGCAGCTTGTCTTGAAAACAAAACGCATTGTTGAAGACCCCTATTTTCACAAAGTCTTTTGGATCTAAAATTTACCTAACTTGTGTGCTTGCAGGAAGGGGTGATTATTTGAAACAATCCAAACTACTAACAAATCTTTGTTGCAGGACCTTGGCAAGGGTTTTTGATCTTTATTGTGTGCCTTGTTTTCATAGACTAGCAAACACTTCAATTGGTGCTTTAAAATTGAATCATTGTCTTTTGTGTCTTGAGCAATAGGCTCTTTTTGTTTAATCTTTAGAGGGCCTATCTCCCCGTGTGGTCATTAGGACTACTAGTGAGGAGAGAACGACCCAAGTGGTAGCAAAAGAAAAGCCATCTTCTTCCAAACCACTATAAATAACTGTATTCATGGTGAAAACTATGAATAACATGTGCTGATTAGTTCATACCGACACTATGTCTCCCCATAAACCTGTTTGATCAAATTTATTTGATCATTTGTAGGGCGTAACCCCTACTGGCTGGGAGCCTTCTGTATTTACAGAGCTAAAAGTGCCGCATGTATGGCCACACGAGCGGATGCCCTTACTAGGACCTTTTTGTTTTAGAATCCCAAATCCTTCTAGTTGTTGGGGCAGGAGGTCGGACCTCTGGTAGTGGCCCACACACATACGGTTCTTAGCAGAGATACAAAGTTCACCACAAGGAGTTTTTGTGGGGACTGATGCTTGGCTGCCTCGAGAAGTGAGTGCCGAGGGTGGAGCCAGTGGGGTCAAGCATCTAAGTATCCGCTCTGAATAGCGTAACCTCGGGGGTAAAACCCCATGTGGGATCAACAACTATTGTCTTGGCCAACCATAAGAATTGTGCTTGACTTATTTTAAACATTCAAACATTCAAGACCAAACAGCAAAACATTGTGTCTTTTGTGTCTTCAAGTGTATGCAAAATAATTTTACATCAAACAACACACTTTTCTTTGAGTCATTTTTGTCTAGACACTTGCAAACATTGAGTCCCCATCAACACTGTGTCATCTTGTCATGGAAAAATAGTCAAACATTCAGATTTGGTCACAACAAAGCAACTTCACAGATTGGAAAAAATTGCACAAATTTTGCAGAAATGCGTCTGTGTTTGACATAATAGCGTCTGTGTCGTATAACCGTGTCTATGAAGGGCAGAAATGCGTTTGTGTTCTCAGAATCAACATTGCATTTACAAAATCTCAGACTCGCGTCTATGCAGTATACAGGCATGTCTGTGTTCAGAATTGAAAAACTTTTACAGTCCAGCAAACAAACGCAGTCAGTTTCAGAATTCTTAAGCTTCCTAGGTTATTTCTCTAGGGTTTCATGTAGCATTCAACCTGTCTTTGGGTCTTACAAAGTCCATCATTGCTTTACACCTTACATTACATTCACATTTGTCTAAAATTGAGTCAAAAGGTCACTTGCTTGTCCTCATCATACTTTGTCAACACACTACATACAACAACATTTTGCTAAGTGGTCCCTCATCAAGGTCTATCACCCTTGGGTCTCATTTGGTCTTACTTAGAGTCAAGGTCAACTTACCTCATCAAGAGAAACTATCCTCTCTTTGGAAGCCACACCTACTCTATTACATGCATACTTGGTCTTACACTTTGGTCATTGCAAGTAAACCTTAGATTCATTTACATTCCATCGAACTCTTGGTCTTCCATACTCTTTCCATTTTCATCTAGTCTCACACATCTTGATCAATACCTAGTTCATGGTTGAAACCCATTTTCAAAAATCTAGGAGAGAAGCTAAAGAGGCTCAAGAATCTGCAAACATGAGTTCTTATGAGCATGACAATGATATCTTTTTCAATTCTGATCATACTACATTACCTGACATGGATGCCTATAGAAACATTCCAAATGTTGAGCACATGGACACTACAAACAACAATGATACACACAATGACAATATGGACAACTTTTCTGTACATTCAGCAGAAGTGGAAGACACCATTATGAATCCTCATTTTAATTGATTGGTTGAGGAAATAATGAGGAGGGATAGACAATACTTCCTAGAAGTGATGGCACAAAGTGGAGCCAAGATACCTCATGATTTTGACATGTCTCAAATAATGGAAAATCGACCTTTGCAACAAACTCACTCCAACATGGATCAAAGGAGACCTAATAGTGGAGGCAATAGAGGACCACATAAGGTGCCTGAATCACCATCATCTTTGTTTCAAAAACCAAAGGTCCCATACACACATGGTCAAGCATATGATACTCACCTTTGCAGACCATTATGGAAGTCTTATGCAGAAAAATATGCTCAAACACATACCAATGCTAAGGATCAACCACCAAAGCAATTGCATATTCAAAGACATGCTCAAAATTTGGACACAAGGAAACCCCACGTCAAATTTGGGGGCAACACACTAGAACAAACTCATGACATTCCTATAGAGTATGGTATACATGGACAAAGCAGATATTCCATTCCCCACCATGACTCTATACCAGGTGGTCCATATACGCAACATCATTATAGACCTCCTCCATATGAACATGTGTATGATCAATATCATCCATATATGCAACATGCTTCTCCTCCAATTGGTGCCTCAGGCATGGGATATGGTCCAAGAAGTCGATCTCCACCTAAGAACAATTTGGAGCAACAAATCAGGGACTTACAAAAGAAAATGGAGGACATAAATACACCGAAGCCAACTTACACAATGAGAGACATATGTCCCTATTCATTTGACAAGAGCATTCCAATGCCTCCATTTCCTACACACTTTGTGACGCCTAAGTTTGATAAGTATAGAGGAAAAGGAGATCCTAAGGTACACATAAGATAGTTTTTCATAGCTTGCATTGAGGTAGCTTCAGAAGAGACATATTTGATGAGATTATTCCCACAGAGCTTAGGTGATCAAGCTATGGAATGGTTCTCCAAAGTTCCACCTGGAATTACGTCATGGGGTGACTTAGCAGAGGCATTTATTCAACATTTCTCCTACAACATAGAGACAAACATATCATTCACTACTTTGTGCAACACCAAGCAAAAAGAGGGAGAGTCTTTTGCATCATTTTTACAAAGATGGAGAAATCTAGCCAGCAGATGCTCTTGTGAAATTCCACAAAAACAAATGGTAGAGATGTTCACCCAGAATGTTAACGAAGACATTGGCTATGATCTAAGGAAAGCTTGTTTTTCCACCTTCAAGGACGTCATTGAAAAAGGCTTAGTGATAGAAAAGGTCCTAATTGAACAAGGAGTCATTAAGATATTCAAGGAAAACAAAGATCACTTTAAAGGAAAAGACAAGCCAAGATTTTGGAATAAAAACAAGAACACAGTCAATGATGGTGTTGTTGATGCCAATACAGAGCGACCCAAAATCATTCTTTCTGGATCAAGCTCTACAAACAATCAAGTGAATACTCAAACAACTTCAAGATCATGAAGGCAGTACACCCCATTAGGAGAACCACTAGAGTCAGTTTTCAAAAAGCTAGTGGCAAACAAAATAATCACAGTTCCAGATTTTCCTCCATGTGAACCAAATTGGTGGAATGATGATGAGTATTGTGAATTTCATAAAAGCAAGGGACATAAAACAGGAAATTGTCACCGACTGAAGAACATCATACAAGATCTCATTGATAGAGGTGACATTGAGATTGAAGGGCACTCATCCAATCAAGAACATGAAATGTTTAAGGAACCATTCCCAGAACATGACAAGGGAAAAGCTGCAGCCACAGATGATCAAACCAACTATACCAGAGCATCCTATAACTATGATTCAACTATCAATCACATTTTGATGGACAATTATGTCTCTACCATTATCATCAAGGACAAAACGCCTGAGAATTCTACCCAAAGACCCAAGATTGTCCTAAAAGGCATTCGATCTTCTTCCGAACCTACCTCTGAATGTAATGTTACAACTCATCAAGGTAAATTCACTTTGCAAGGTGCTCCAACCAAAAACACCGCTTCCTTGTCAACCAAGCCTGAGTATGACCTTGTAGAAAAGTTGGGGAAGACACCCACACTTATTTCCATCCTTGAGCTCTTACGTATATCCCCTGCACATAAAGCCATTCTTGACAAAATCTTGAGAGACACCTCTATCCCTACTGATCTGAACGTGGACCAATTTCAAGCCATGGTGGGATACCTTTCCATTCCACACTCTCTTACATTCACAGAAGCTGACGACGCCTTCGTAAGTCAGCCACATAATGCACCATTACACATTGAAGCCTTCATACACAAACATCGAATAAAATGAGTCCTGATAGATGGAGGAGTAGGTCTAAACATTTGCACATTGAGCACTATTAAACAATTGGGATATTCTGATAAAGCTGTGAATTCTACAAACAAAATTACCATCAAGGCATATGATGATGAAGAGCGCTCATCCAAGGGAATAATCACCTTACCTCTCAGAGCTGGGCCAGTTACAAAGGATGTAGTTTGTCAAGTTCTAGACCTAGATCTCACATACAATATACTCTTGGGATGCCCATGGATTCATGAGATGAACGTAGTACCATCTACATATCATCGATGTATCAAGTTTCCTCACAATGGAGTTGAAGTGATTGTCAAAGCTAACCCAAATCCATTCATATATTGCAACAATCTGCAACCTAGATCAGAAATAACAATTCTAGCCAATCGAGAGGCTATTCCTTCATCAGCATACGTGGATCCAGAATCCTTGAAAGCTTCTACATCAAAACAAGTAGAGATCAAAGAAAAGTTCAAGTTTAAAGACCTGGGATGTGGTGAGTATATTTTTCATGTTGATCAACTCCCACTATCTCCTAAGACATTCAGTCGACAAGAATGATGTATAAACAATTTGCAAGGAATTGGATGTGAACCACCTAGTGTTGTGGCTACTGAGTCTAAATGCAAATCTCCTCTAGTGGTGTTAGCAACTCTTGATATCAATAGTCCTAAGAGTGGATCCAACAAAGAATCTATTCAGCGTATCGCCAACCATCTTGAGAAATCACATAGCTTTACCATTTCATCCACTCATTCCATTTCCACTCCTCTCCTAGACTTGGATCAACAAGAATTACAAAAGCCCTTACTCATCAGAGATAGAAAATCAAGCTTTGAAAAGAAAAATCTACAAGTCAAAACTAAAGAAAAGTCCTTTAGTCCAAATCAAAATCAAAGGCTATTGGACTCTACAAAAATCAAAGTCAAGGATAAAAATCCTATGAAGCAAAAAGAGCAAGAGTTGATCTCCCCTAATACCAAAATAACTGGGGGCAAAAGTTCTAAAATTTCAAATCAAAACGCATACTTGTTGATCCTAAGTCTCCATCATGTCATCTTACTTTCACTTCTTTTCACAATCATAAGCCTTCATCACTCATCTACTTGTTCCAAACATCCTTTCCCTTCTGGTGATACATCATGGACCTTTAATGGAGCTTCCTCAAGGGACTTTGTTATCAGGGATGCCCAAACTTCTTTAGGTGACACGCATACGAGCAAACATAGTCCACACATTAGTAATTATATCTCAGTTCCCACTATCAAGGAAGACAGTCGCTCGAGCCACATATCATTCAGTCAAGGAACATTGCAGCTACAATCATAAAGTCAAGCCTCACACATTTGAGGTAGGCGACTTAGTTCTCAGAGAAAATCCTAAAAATCAGCAAGACAGAGAGAAGAAGGGCAAGTTCAAACCAAACTGGCTTGGTCCTTACATCATTACAACAGCATATGGATCTAGTGCATATCATCTCTCAACTCCAGAGGGTGAACATTTAGAGGATCCTATCAACAACATGCACCTTCGTAGGTTTTACACATAGCTCTTCGGAATATCCTAATTCAAAAATACAAAAAAATCAAAAATATCAAAAATACAAAAAAATCATAAAAATAAAAAAATCGTTACTTGGTGAAAACCTTGCAAACAGGCACCTTGTGACACAAAAAAATTAAAAAATTAAAAAAAATAGAAAAACATTTCGTCCAACGGTGAAAACCACTTCGGTGGCGCCCTGGGCAAGTACCATGGTGAAAACCGGGTCACCAACGCCATGTGTAGAGACATTGCTCCTCCCTCCTTCAGGATTCCATTTCATCCTTTCACTATGCACACACTCACAACCTATCCATTCATAATAAACTTTACACATTCCCATCATGGCTTGTTATTGATCTAACTAAGATTGGTTAGCCATTCATAATAAACATTCCTTTTCATTGCTTTCCATCCATAATAAATCAGCTCCTATCTGTGGCTAAGACAAATCCTACGTCTAGTAATGGGTGTGGAACTAAGAACATCACATGTTTTGAGGAGTACAGTTTCTTCCTGTTTTCTTCAGTCTTTCTGCGCACAATCCACAATAAAGCAACATCTGCATCGCCAATCTGCAATAAAGTTTTGTCTTCTTCGCAATAAAGTATCAGTTTCAGATGAGACACAGCAGCAACAATGGGCTTCAACAAATCAAATCTTTCAACAGACTCAGACAACATTATGGTTCAGTGCGATCTATCCTTTTTGTGAAAGTAAACATTGTGACCACAATCAAATAAGACTTATACAAGTGACAAGAGACACTAAACTTGAGGACTACAGTGGATGTTGGTGTCGAGTCTTGGTTTTCTTTTGATTTTATCTTTTTGGTGACATGCCTTTTAGCTTTTCCAGGATCTCTCTGAGTAGAGATTTTATCTCCATGATGTCTTTGACTAGAAAGGCGAGGATGGGGTATCGTCACCTATTTTCTTTTGTTGTCTCTGGATTGTCTCTTAGTAATTCTATGACTTGTCCAAGGATATGAGGACGTCATGAGTCTAGTATGAACTGGGGCATTCCTTGTTTGTGATTGTCTTATCTCCATGCAAACATATGCCTCGATTGTCATAACCTACTTGCCATAATAAAGCTCAATGATGATAACACACAAGAAGCTCTTTCACTTTCATATCTTCTATCTTTCATCCCCCTTTCTTGATTGACTTCCATCATCCTTCTTGAGTCCATGTAGCCTGCTATCACATGACTGAGTATAATGACACACCAAAAACATTTGCATTTCATGTAGTTGCACCTGCATTACCACATATTAAGCATTTCATACATACATATAGATATCACAATTGCATCACATCTTGCACACAACTCATGTTAGCACTGTAAAGCGGAAAAATCGAACCCTAGTTGTTCTCCCCTCCCCAACTCCAAGGAGAGAGAAGGGAGGTCACTAGGGTTGATGGTTTTCACTTAGGAGAGACTTTACATTCAAAAGAGGGGTTGAAACCCACAAGATCCAATCCCACACAATGCAGGATTGGATTCTAAATGAGTTTCAAGGGTTAAGACATCAAGGATACCCTCTTTTGTAAAGAATATAGATAGAATGATTGAACTAGGAATGCATGTAAAGTAGGAAAGATTCGTTTATAAACAGAGATAGGGATATGGGATGAAGTTGCGGACCTGGAATTAGCAGTAAAATGTTGAGACGATGCTGTTCTGCAAATTTGAGCGAAAGTTGATGGGACGATGGCGCCCGACGTGCACACGGTCCTCTAAAAAATCCGTGAAACGAAGGGGGATCTGTTCGTCTCTGCACAAGGATTCCAGATCTTCAATTACAGCCGCGTACCTGCAACCTACACATAGAAAAGAGAGGACGATTGGGGGGTTAGGGATTAGGGGTTTGCCTTTAGGTCAAACCCCGGTTTTGGAATTAACCAAGAAATGAGAATGCTGTAAATGTAAATGTTTGTAATGTAAACAAGTATTGATACCTTGTTGTAAGAATGTTTGTATTCTTACATGCAAAGGTGTAATGTATGTAGTATGTTGTATGTTGTATGTGATCTCCTCTTCAATGGTTGAATCCTTGTCTTGAATGCAACACCTAGCCTTCAATGGAGACTTAGAATGCTCAATTGCTTGAAGGAATGCTTGAATGCTTGAATGTTTGAATGTTTGAATATCGCTTTCGCATCTTGCTCTTGCTTATTTCTTTCTCTTTTTCCTTGCCCTCCTCAAATGGGAGGGGAAATGTAGTTTATATACTTGTCAATTAGGGTTGATAGACTGATTTTCCCGACCTTGGGCCGACCAGGAAACATTATTTCCCAATTTGCAAACTTAAAGACCGGATGCCCAAAAGAGACCGGGCCCAAAATAGGGCCAGGGACCAGGGCGCTGGGCGCCATGGTCCCACCTCCCGGGACAGCAGGGTGCAAGGAGGAATCAGGCCAAGGTGCAGAAAAATGCAGTTTTTGGTGTCACAAGCAGGTTTCGGGGTCTCCATTCAGGTTTAACGTTGCATTTCCATCGTGAAGACCCAAATGCAGTCGAAATTGCAAGTGTCCCAATTTTAGGATGCTACATTTAGCCCCCACTTTAGCGGGAGTATAAGCGTATGCCCATACTTTCGGTAAAGTACAAGGAAACAACATTGAAAAACTTTCACCACGTCAAGGAGGCAAGATACACCAAGCCCCTAGTGGACTAAGGATCTTACGACTTCGATTGACAAAGTAAAAGGGAAGATCACGAGGGAGAACCATGACTGTCAGTAGTAAGGCTCCCTCACTATGAGTCATGCAAGAAAGATATCAAAAATTTTCAAGGCGAAGTTAAATTTTTCAAGAAATTTTCAAGTATCTTGAAAAGATATGGACGGGATGTATGCCCCCCTACGTTAAAGTGATCGCACACGCCTCACCGGGGGTGATTGCTTTAAGGTAGTGATACATATAAGAAATGAGAAAGGAGCACGTTATCACAAGGATTTAGCCCCCAAGTGTGAGATAAGCCCAAGGATAATAGACACAAAACACAAAGCACAAGGTGACTTTGCTTTCCTCGGGGTCAGTATGCTGTATGATAATTCATGTATATCATATGTATGTATGCATAATTGTTCTTCATTCCCCAATCAAGGAAGGTCACCTAGAAGAAGGGAACACATGTGTCTTTTGAGTCAACATGAGAGAGACCAAAAGAGATCTCAATGTTTTGCATCGTCCTCAAGTAGACAACACTAAGGACAACAAATAGAAGAATGAGAATAACACATAGAAGAAGTAACAAAAGAGATCAAGAGAGGAGGAGAGAGTCTGCTATGCTAATGAAACTAGTCTAGCACGTCATCTACCCCCCGATCTTGCTGATCAATATTTCGGGAAGGCAGGAAACACGCTAGAGGAGGAACATCCAACACAACAGATGGAGCTATCACAAGATCCAAACAAGGGCTATGTTCATGTTCTGAGCCACGTTGTTCTTGTCTAGGAGCTAGGATAAGTGCTTTAGAAAATTCGTTAGATAAATGGTTATCAACATCAACATATTCATATTCGCTATCAGAATGAACAGGAGTAACATCTTCATCATGAATAACATTTTCATCTATATCATCATTAAGATTTATAAAAATAGGATCTTTAACTCACACAGGATCAAGACCATCATGCATCTTATGTTTAGGAGATTTCGGCTCAATCTTCGACTGAGGAGAAAATGGAATAATACTAGCTGAAGGTGTTTTTGGGGATTGCAAAGTTTGAGAAGCAGCTGCCTAAGCTCTAAGATGACGCTTTCATCGGCGTTCACGTGCAGAACGATTCCGTCTAGTCTTAGTAGGAAGTTGAGGAGATTGAGGAGGAGGAATGTTCTCATCCTTATCACTTGGGTGTTTAGGTTGTGGTCTCTTAGGTTGGGTAATAGGAGAAGAGGAAGGTCTCTTCTCTCCATAAGAGGAAGGAGGAGGAACTGCTCCATATAAGGGAGGAATATTTGGTTTAGGAAGGAGACCAAGCCCATCATGACGAGGAGGTATAGGTCTACTTTTAGGAAGTTTATTAGTCATAGGCATAGTCACATTCATAGGGATGGGTTGGGAATCTTCTTGAGGAAAGACATTAGTTTTATATTTCAAAGGAAGAACTTCCTTCTCAAGAACGATAGGAATGTCAAGTTTGGGTGTTCTAGGTTCACTTAGAGATAGGATCATATCTTTTTTCCACTTTTGATAAGATTTAAAAAGATGATCACTTCACGGAGGAAGAGATTGGAATTGTTTAGGCCAAAAGTAATCAATAGGAATGCTAGAAGTTCTTTCAGCTGGTTTAAAGAGGCTATGATTGACAGTAACAACTTCACCATTATGGGGAAATTTCAAACACTTGTGAATAGGAGAAGCAATAGCTTTCATGGAAGATAGCCAAGGATAGCCTAGCTTCACACGAAATTGTTCAGATGATGGAATAATAGCAAAGTCCACATCAAGGGTTTTGTTATGGACCTCAATAGGTAATGTAATAGAACCAATTGCAGGAGAAGAAAATGCATCAAATAATTTCACAACCACATTTGTTTCGTCATAGATCACTTGATTCAATTGCAAAGTAAAAAGAAATTCTTCAGTAATGACATTAACCATACAAGAAGGATCAATAAGCACTCCACGGCAAGGTGTATTCTTGACTTTTGCAACTATATATAAAGGACCATCAGGTGCCCTGATAGTTTCACTGGAATCAAAGGTGATGGAAGGTTCTTTAGGGATTTTCTGCTGCTCTACAAAGTTAATCACATTCGGAGTCATAGACACAACATCATCAGGTGAGACAGAGGAATCATTAGTATCAATCGCATTAGAGGTATGAGAAGGCAATGGATCAGTAAAAATCTGAAGATTTTGGTTAGGAGGAGCTACAGATGTGTTGCCTTTATCATTCACTCCAGAAATAGAGATAGTATTATTATCAATCAAATCTTGAATTTTACCCTTTAAAGCAAAACATTTTTCGGTATCATGCCCAGGATGACGATGAAATTGACAAAAAGATTTGTTATCAAAATAGGGTGAATTAATCTTTGCAGGATCTATTTGCCTTATAGGAGGAAGAGTAAGCACATTTTGTTCCAATAACTTATTCATAATACTATGCAATGATTCATTCAAAGGAGTAAACTTTCTTTCTTTCTTGAAAAACTTAGAAATAGGAGGCACACCTGATGCTGCATTCACATTGTTGTTGATGATGTTTTCATTGAATTTAATGGACTCTCTATTCGGTTTAAACTTCCCAAATGGTTGTTGATTACTATCACCCTTATCACTCGGAGCCATAGGATTTGCTTGTTCCATTTGACTCACAGTCAGTTGATAATTGTGAAGAGTTGCGCACAACTGTTGGAAAAAAGTAAACTCAGAAAACAGAAGTTTTTCTCTAATATCTTTTTGTAAATTAGAAATAAAGATTCTTTGAATATCATTGTCAGGCACTGGAAAAGAAATTTGAGCATACAAATGCTTATATCTACCAATGAAATCAGTCACTTTTTCTTTAACACCTTGTTTACAATGCATTAAATCAATCAAAGTAACTTTAGGACTTATATGGTTTTGAAATTGTTGAATGAAAGCATTTGCAAGTTGTTGGAAAGAAGTAATAGAATAAGAAGGCAATGAGCAATACCATTGTAGGGCTTTATCTCTTAATGTTCTAGTAAACAGTTTTGCAAGCAACCTTTGGTCATAAGCAAAATCAGTACATATTGTTTGAAAGGTCTTAACATGTGTTAGAGGATCACCCTTACCATTATAAAGCTCCAAATGCGGAATTTCAACATGTTTAGGGGGGATAGCTCGAACAATGTCAAGAGAAAGTGGGCTCGCAACATCAAATGTGGGCACACTAAACTTAGATTGATTCATAGAGGCAATTTGTTGCTGTAAAGAAGAGACAGTTTGTGCAAGATTGTTAATGGTCGCTTCAGTCGAAGAGTTCATATTAGACGTGTTAGATTGTGATGGAGGTGTTATGTTATTGAAAGAAGGTAGAGAGTAAGGTGGTGGGACACTATGATAGTTAGTCATAGGAGATGATTGGAAAGGAGGAACACTACAAGGAGGAATGGAAGGGTTAAATGAATTGCCCCCTTGTGTCATGTTTATTTGTGGAGATATAATAGGAACACTCATTGAAGGAATGAATGAAGAAGTCGGATTGAATGAAGGAAGAGGGTTGATTGAAGAAGAGGGATTGCCCCCATGACTGGTGATCATAGGAGGAATGTCTTGTATTGAAGTAGTCATTATGTTTGATGTAAAAGTAGGTATACTAGCAATAGGAGTTGTCAGAGGAATAGAATGATTGACTTGAGTAGGAGGTTGTGTATAACCTAAAGTTTTGGCACAACTCTTCATAGGCATCACATTCGAATCCACAATGTGTGCAATACCACACAAAATATCAATTCCATTCTTATCACTTTGAACCATACGTTTTAGACCCTCAATTAATGAAAGAGCTTGACTATCGGGGTATTCTTGAGACATCCATTGTCGAAAATCATCAAATTGGTTATCCAATTTTGAGAGTTGTTCCACAGCAACCTCATGGAGAGGTTCTTCATCATTAAGAGGATTAGAGGAATTACCCATGTCCTCGTTAAAAAGGCCACTCAAATTAGGTTCCATCTCCTCAGTAATTACACCTTGGAAGGACTTAATTCTAAGGCTTCGTCTAACGGGAATAGTGTAAGTAGGGCTTATTGTGGTAAAACTCATGCACTAAAGAGAGAGAGAAGATTTTGAATTTTAGAGGTAGCAAATTTCAATAAAATCAGCCAATCTCCTAGATTTAAGCTGTTAGATGCAATCAGGACAATCTCCCGAAATTTTGGAAAAAATGTCCGGGACCGTGGCGAACGGAGTGCACACGGTCCTCGCAACTTTTTTCGAAATTTTCAGGGATGAAAGTTATGATGATTTTAAAGCTAATCTGAAAAAATTAAGTGATTTTATGATTTGTAGATAGGCCAAATTAAAGTTGCAATCTCAAAATTGAACCCTACCAAGATTGTTGAAAAATGCAAAATTTGAATTTTGAAAAAGAGGGGGAAACTGAAATTTTGAATTTTATATTTTAGAGGGAATACTAAAAGCAATGCAAGTTTTGAAATTTAAAAGTTGACTCGATTTCATGCAAAATTCGAATTTGAAAGTGGAAATCAAGGTTGCTGCAATTAAACACTTAATTTCAAAAGTCACAAACTGCAAAAATTTGAATAAAACATTGAAATTTCGAATGAATGCCAACACACTTTTCAGATTTAGGACAGTAAGAAACACAATTTTGATATGAATTTTAATTTCAACAATTTTTGAATGATTAGAAGCCTCAATCCAAGCAATCGCTAGACCAACTTTGACTTTAATTTTGAAAGTGTTAAAATTGATAAAATCAGCCAAAATTCTGGATTTTAGCAGAAAAATACAGTAAGATCTAGCTCCCGAAATTTCGGAAAAAATGTCGGGGACGATGGCGCTTGGGGTGCACACGGTCCTCGCAATTTTTTTCCAAATTTTCAAGGATGAAAGATATTGTGATTTTATTGCGGAATCCAAAGTTACAGCCGATTTGGAGGTGTTTTGATTAGTGAAATTATCAGTCAAAGGTTGAATCAAGAAGGTCTTAAAAATTAGGGTTTTGACATTTAACCACTTAATTTTCAGAATTAGAGCACAAATATGAATTGACAATTTGCAATAGAAGGGTAGATCTGAAACAAGCATTAACAATTAAACATTTCACAAGTTTAATTACTTCAAAGAAAATTTTAGGGTTTTTATGCAATCAACCTCTAAAATTTGCAAAAGATCAAACATGGAAATATAATTAGGAAAGCAAAATTTTCAGATCTAACCATGAATAATCAGAATGAGGATGTTCACGTCGGGTTCACCAAAATGTAAAGCGGAAAAATTGAACCCTAGTTGTTCTCCCCTCCCCAACTCCAAGGAGAGAGAAGGGAGATCACTAGGGTTGACGGTTTTCACTTAAGAGAGACTTTACATTCAAAAGAGGGGTTGAAACCCACAAGATCCAATCCCACACAATGCAAGATTGGATTCTAAATGAGTTTCAAGGGTTAAAACATCAAGGATACCCTCTTTTTTAAAGAATGTAGATAGAATGATTGAACTAGGAATGTATGTAGAAGCAAGAAAGATTTGCTTGTAAACGGAGATAGGGATATGGGATGAAGCTGTGGACCTGAAATTAGCAGTACAATGTCGAGACGATGTTGTTCTGCAAATTTGAGCGAAAGTTGATGGGACAATGGCGCCCGGAGTGCACACGGTCCTCCGAAAAATCCGCGAAACGAAGGGGGATCTGTTCGTCTCTGCACAAGGATTCCAGATCTTCAATTACAGCCACGTACCTGCAACCTACACACAGAAAAGAGAGGACGATTAGGGGGTTAGGGATTAGGGGTTTGCCTTTAGGTCAAACCCCGGTTTTGGAATTAACCAAGAAATGAGAATGTTGTAAATGTAAATGTTTGTAATGTAAACAAGTACTGATACCTTGTTGTAAGAATGTTTGTATTCTTACATGCGAAGGTGTAATGTATGTAGTATGTTGTATGTTGTATGTGATCTCCTCTTCAATGGTTGAATCCTTGTCTTGAATGCAACACCTAGCCTTGAATGGAGACTTAGAATGCTCAATTGCTTGAAGGAATGCTTGAATGCTTGAATGTTTGAATGTTTGAATATCGCTTTCGCGTCTTGCTCTTGCTTATTTCTTTCTCTTTTTCCTTGCCCTCCTCAAATGGGAGGGGAAATGTAGTTTATATACTTGTCAATTAGGGTTGATAGACTGATTTTCCTGACCTTGGGCCGACTAGGAAACATTATTTCCCAATTTGCAAACTTAAAGACCGGATGCCCAAAAGAGACCGGGCCCAAAATAGGGCCAGGGACCAGGGCGCTGGGCGCCATGGTCCCACCTCCCGGGATAGCAGGGTGCAAGGAGGGATCAGACCAAGGTGCAGAAAAATGTATTTTTTGGTGTCACAAGCAGGTTTCGGGGTCTCCATTCAGGTTTAATGTTGCATCGCCATCGTGAAGACCCAAATGCAGTCGAAATTGCAAGTGTCGCAATTTTAGGACGCTACAAGCACATTTGTATTATCATTTGCATTATCATATTCATTTGCATTTCATACATTCACGTTTGCATTGGCATAACATATAAAACATAAAAGAACAAAAATATTGCATTTCATCATGTACATATTTACATCCATATCATAATCCATCTCATAGAAACATACATCATGAAACATCTCATCACATAGGTACACATGCATATAGCTGCCGCAAAGATGAATCATCTCATATATATAATCATAAGTGTCATGATACAATGATGTCAAAATCATATGGCTACAAAATCACCCTAAGTTGTCTACATCATAATACAAAATGGTACAAAACATCGATACATAGGGAGCCCTCTACGGCTATGATGAACTCCCTCCCTCGGAGCCGCCTGGCCTCGACGGAGTCTGAGCCCTAGAAGGACCCGCCCCAGGATCATCCCTCCTGTCCCCTCTATCTAGTGGTGGTGGAGGACCCATAAACCCACTGCTAGACGCTTGTCTCCTCTGGCTCCCTCCCGTAGCTATCGCTGTCTGCGATGGTCTGCGGAAGCTCTCGCCCGCTGCTCTGGTGGCACTACCCCGTAATATAGGTCTCGCCAGTAACCTATCTCCTCCCCTGTCCATAGAACATAGGCATATCCAGCCCATGTATCCTCTGCCACCTGCCTCCCAGCCCTCAGTGTTGTCTCAGCCTCAGTATAGCGCTGGATAGCCTGATCCCGCTCATGCTCTATCTCCCTCAGTCGCCTCCTAAGCCTAGTTGTCTCCCTCTCCAGGTCCTGAATCTCATCTGCCTATCCTTGGTAGATCTCCCTCAGCTCAAGCATCTCATCCTCCTCCTCTTCGGCCCTCTGTGCCTCTGCCTATGGCTCTGCCTGTGGCTCTCCCTGTACTGGTGCCTGTGCCTGTACTTGCCTCTGCCCTTGTCCCTACATCTGTCTAGGACCCTGTGCTGCTGGCACCTGTAGTGGCAATCCTCCACGACCCCTCACCACCCGAGCCTGTCTCTCCTCCCCACCCTCTCTCCGTGGAGCCACCCTCCTCTCTCCAATAACACCTCGCCTCCTCCGTCAGCCTCTCCCCCCACCATCTCCATCATCATCCCCATCCCCCCCACCATCTCCATCTATCACCTCCCCTGGGTTTGTCAGTCGTGGAAAGGGATGCTCAGCCCAATATGCCGTGTACTTTGCATCCATGCCTGCATCCTCAATATTCGACCACATATCCCATGGCATCGACACCATCTCTACTAGTTGCGTCGCAGCCTGATCATACGACAATAATGGCCCAAAGTGTGCCTGATCTCTGACTGTCCAAGCATACATCTCGGAACCTCGTGGAATCCACTGAATACGGCCAAACTGTCTGCATACCTTGTCAATCAGCTATCTCTCCAATACATAGGGTGTCCGCCCAATCAGATATCTGCTCCAGAAAGTATAAGGTAGATCCACTGCATCCTCCTCCCACTACTCACACCCAAGGTATGACCTCCATATCATAGTGTCAATCTCATCCAGGACTCGACGCCAATGCTCCAACCTACCAATCCATGGTTGTGATGTAATCATATCATATAAATGTACAAAGCTGCATCCATGATCCCTGCCCCTAAAGTGTATCAGTCGGGTAACCGATAGATGCTCATAGGCCCATACCTGTAGCAATGTAACTCCGTAGCCCAATCCTACGGATCCATGATACACAAACTGATGCAGCTCATAATACAAGTGTGCCAGCACACATGGTCCCTAGGCATATCTGGTGTGCTATGTAACCAGTGTCTCCAAGGTGCTCCCCCAACCCACAACCAACCCTCATGTTGCCCTGTCTGGACACAGGAACTCACTGATCACTCCTCCTAGCACTACTGGTAGTGCTAGTCATGTCGCTATCATCGTGTCCCATGCCACATGTCCAGCTCTCATCTCTAGTCCGGGATCCTGAAACACTCATCTCAGGGCCTCCCTATCTCCCTCTCGATCATAAGGAATCAGCTCCCCATCGATCAGTACCTGCATATTCCTGTAAACATCCTCCAAGGTGACTGTCATCTCACCCATCGGCAAATGGAAAGTGCACATCTCTGAGTGCCATCTCTCAGCTAGCACAGTCAACAACCCCATGTTTGCCCGAAACTCAGGCACAAACATAATATATCGCAAACCCATACCCTCAATGGCAGCTCTATCCTCGAATGTCAAATCTGGTCACAACCTCTGAGTCGACGGGAATCTCTCTCGCGACTCTAGCATAGGCAAATACTCCTGTAGTCAAGCAAATCAATCATGTCAGTCATAGTGGCATTCACTGTTCATCACAAAATGCTACTTTTTATCTAAGTGCATATGGTACTCTATCCTAGTAACACTCACTGTTCATCACAAAGTGTTGCTTCTATTCTAGTGACACTCATTGTTCATCACAAAGTGTTGTTGATTATCCTAGTGGTACTCCCTGTTCATCACAAAGTACTATGTGTTTTGCACTCCCTGTTCATCACAAAGTGTTGCTCACATTTGAACTCCCTGTTCATCACAAAGTGTTGCTCATATTTTAGTAGTCCCTGTTCATCACAAAGTACTATGTCTTGGTACTCACTGTTCATCACAAACTGCCTTGACCTATCCTATCCTAGGGCCTCTGCTTGAGTGAATCCTCTTGAGTAGTTTCCTAATTGGCAACGTATGTTCTATCACAGAATTGTCAATCCTAGCCTTATCTGCTATCCTAGTCTTCCCTAGAGGACCTGCTTGAGTGTATCCTCTCAGCAACTTATCCAATCGACAACATATGTTCATCACAGAACTATCGATTTGACCTTGAAGACAAAAACGCGCCTTGATGACATAAACACACTTATATACTGCATAAATGCGCCTACTTTGCATAGACGCGCCTGCCTAGCACAAACGTGCCTGCACAATGTAGACGCGATCGCATTTGGCACAGACGCTTTTCCTAGCATAAACGCGCCTGGCACAAACACAGACGCGCCTAGCCAACACAGACGCGCCTGGCACTAGCACAGACGCGCCTCGACGTTTTGACATTTTTTGGACATTATTCTAACATGCATTAAATGTGCTACCTAGCATGCATTTATGACAACATTTAATGCAACAAAGTACAAGGAGGTTTTTTTGGTACTTATCGGCTCTCCTGCATCTGCTGGCCTCTGAAATCGGTGAACGCGATCGAATATGTGAACCAATGTCATCGCTGCTGACTGCTGCTGCTCTATCTCGCTCTGCACTCCGATCTCTTGGATGTGTGGATGACAATGAGGATGTATTTCCCTCATAGTCTATCTTATAGGCTGCCCTAGCCCTAGTCCTAGCCCTCATTTCCCAAGTCAGTCTTCATTATCTCGTGACTTTGTCACTCTATCCAGTTAGTCCATTCTAGCCGTTCTTTCTTATCGAGAGATTGTCTGCGATCTTTTTAGACATTTTCATCCAATCTCTTGAGGGGGCATATCATTCCCATCTTGGGGCAACTTTGTATCAGTTCATCTTATCTTCTTTGAAACAACGCGACAAGCCGCATTGTCTCAAAGAGGGGCAAAATGTAGACACCTAAAATTGTCCAATCTAATTAAATAAATATTTTATTTATTTAATTATTTTAGCCTAATTCTTCTGTTAATTAAATAAATCTTTATTTATTTAATTAATTCATTTATCCTCTTCTAGCCTTATTTCTCATTTAAATAAATACATTTATTTATTTAAATTATCATTTTCCTAAATTAAATAAATATCTTATTTATTTAATTGATCCCACTTCTTCTATTAATTAAATAAATCTTTATTTATTTAATTAATTCATTAACCTTTTCTACCCATGACACATGTCATTCATCTCTTAATTCATACACTACCTACCCTTTCATTATTTTATTATTTTCTTTACCTACCCTCTAATCATAGCCGACCTCTTTTACACCTCTCAATCTTATCCCTCCATTTCTTATGGTGTTTTCTATATAAGGAGATGCTTCCTTCATTATCAAACCCTAACTGGCTAATCAATTTATGCATTTGACTACACTACGCTTTTCATATGAGATCCTACTTGCAACCACATTTCCGTTCTTTGTTGAGCTCTTGTGCACATAAAATCTGAGAGCAAATATATCAAGCAAGATCAATGGAGATCCAAACCCTATTGGACATGTGATGGTATAATCTTTGTGATTTCATTTGATTTGCATTGTCTTAGGTAATCTTCATATGTTATGGTGGATCTTTGTTGTTGTTAGGCTAGGGTTTTGTGGTTGAATTCATTTAGTCTTTCAATATTGTTGTTGTCCATTTTCACCATATACAAGTTGTAATATTATCTCTTAATTTCCTCAAAAACCAATATGGGGTACACATATTTTCCCTATAATAATCCAAATAAGCTGGAAAACTATTTGAAGTTCCCTTAAAATTTGTAATCACCCTCTCACAACACATTACATGACACTTCACATAATAATTTCCAATTAGTCTTAACAACAAATTAAGGTACCAACTACTCCAAATAAATAATTTAAATAATGTGAAAGCTACAACCAACTGAATTCAAGTAACAATTAAAAATTATCCATAATTATTCAAAATGGAAGTTGATCAAACTAAGGAATATAAAATCAAGGAGTTGTCCTAAGGTAATAAATGGTTAAATAGACTCCACAATTTAACACTAAGCTAAATGATGGTTTTTGAATCAACAAAAGTCACAAGTCACTTGCAAAACACATTTCTTATCTGTCATAGGAAATCTACTCGAGGGAAGGGTAAATAAATAATCAATATGCGTGCATTATAATATTTTATCAAATAAAAAAGAAACTGCATTATCTTCAATCTCCATCAACTCCCATATCTAAGAGTAAGACATCTCTACACACCCAACCTTAATTACCTCTAAGAGATAAAGTAACACAACATCTTCAACCATTCAATATCTATTATTTCCTAGAACTAAGAATAACAAATCATAAGATTTCTTAATCTATATTACTTGTTGGAGATAAGAATAATGCATCTCTGTACCATCTAATCTCCATTACCTCACAAAGGTAATAATAACACATCTCCACCCTAGTACTTCCAAAAAGTTGTCAACACACAATAATGCCAAAACCATATCAACATTAAAAATGATCTCAAATAGATAACACCACAAGCTAGGTACCCACTCTAGATTGGAGAAACCAAAGGAAGGAAGACAAGAATTCAACCCAAATGGAGGTAAATAACCATCTATTCTAAGCCAATGCAAATAAATAGTTGTAAATGTGATACTTATCCTAAATGCGGTTTACAACCATGAAAACAATCTAGTAGGTGGCTTGACTACAAGTGGTTATTAGTAGGAAAGTCAACCCCAAATCAAGTGGAAAACTATTGATAGCTATTGTAATGCCTCCCTAAGCCTAGCCTAATTGAGATGATATTATTGTACCGATTCATTTTTAAAATGCTAGATAGTTGAATAATATTAATGATTTCACCACCATTATTATTCCCACATTACCCTTTTCATTGACAACGATTAAGAGAAGTTGCCTATTAGAAAATATTTCACTTCATATTTCCCCATTGATACAACACCAAACACAAGGACCTACCCATGTCACAACAATCTTGATCTATTAGGTCACCACTCCATTGAAAACCTCTCTACTCATCTATCCACTTAGCATGCTTCCTTGTCATCCTCTTGATCCCAATAAATTCTAATCTAATTACTCCCAATCATTTCACCTTTCACACACCACCATTCTCACATCCAACTATATTTGGTATAAAAACTTTTAATGTTATTCTTTCACATCCCTTGGCTTGATTATTATCTCCTCTCACTTCCTCATAAATTATTGTGCCAATTTCACAAACTTCGCCTCCTTAATATAGTATTCTTCCATTCTCTCCATTAACAATGGTGATCCACTTTAGTCTACCTATTAAAAAAATTATAGCTCATACTCAATAAATGGTGTTGTTCATATAGTGATGCCTCTCGATTCCCCATTTGATAAAGGATTAATTAGATCATTGTCAAAGATATATCTATAGATGATAATGGACAAGCATTCCTACAAAAAAATTAATAGTTAGAGATAAAGAGATGAGAGAGTTCTCACACAAAAGTGCATATACTCCTTGTTTGATCATACTTATAAATTTATAATGATTGCACATATGAATCTAATAGTGTCTAAGCCATAATGATTGGTGAAACCAAATAATTACTCAATATTTGAATTTAGTATGATCCTTATATAGGCTCTATTAGAGGATAATGTGGAGCTAATGGAAGATACAAAAGTTGGTCATGTCACTATTCATCAAGGTGAAACAAAAATTGGAAAAGAGGTTGAGATAGACAACACAAAGACCACTCTAACATAGATCTAGGTCCAAGTGAGAGAAAAATTCCAAGGCCAATAGAAACTAAATAAAGAGCCCCAATCTTAGGTGATAGAAAATGTAGTGGAAGTGAAAAGAGATAAATCTACAAATTCATGGTTAGAAGTAAATAGTTTTAACCTAATACTCAAGGGCTATTGGGAAAGATGCAAAAATATAAAGAGAGAGTAGAGGAGAGTGGTTGAAGAAAATTAATTGCACAAAAGGATGTCTCATTACTAGAATCAAGTAAAATATTACTTAAAGGTAAAATTCTCATGTAGAGAGCAAAAATAATAATAATTATAACTTCAAAGATATGCAAAGTGCTAAGTGATTAGTGAGATTCACATCCTTAACTTAAATTTTATATGACTCATACTAGTCAAAGATCACATGTACATGGTCATGGATCTTAGCTTTTCATTGTAATTTATAGACTTAACATAAACTCTTAGTGTGGAAGTCAAGGCTAAAGTGGAAAAGGTCCTAGTCTCTCTCTCTAAAGGTCATATAAGCTCAATATTTTGTGCAAAAATTATATAGCCTATCAAATTAAAAGTTATTTTTAGTAGGGATCAACAAAAGAACCATAACCACGAGGGTCAGTGAGGTCTTGAACAAATAAAAGTCACCCAAATGTTCAAGGCTCAATTAATCACTTTGGAGCTATTCTTACAAGGAATGAGGTGAACATTATTTGTCTCATACAAGGACTTATCCCCCATTCGGAAATTATAATAGGATTCTAAATAAAGAATAATTAGAGGATTTCCACTTAAAAAAGGATTGACGAACAAAATTTAAGGCTAGTCATAAACATTGAGCAATGCAAAGGTTGAGGTGATCTTCCATTCTTTAACACAACTAGAAGTCTAGTTAAAGGCTATTGTTGAAGATATCCTCAAACTAAACCATTCAAATAGACAATACATTTGAAAAATTCAAATACAAAGATATACCAGTAGAGTCAAAGTGGAGTCCACTTTAGAACACCATTGACAAGTTGTAAGTTTTGATCGCACTAGGCTCCACAATTTTAAAATTTTGCTCCCTTTTATTCCTATGCCCAAGAATTAGCGTCTAGATTCTTTCATTGAAACAATGACCCTATAATAAGTCACCAAAACTAGAGAGATTTTCTCTCCATATCTGGATCAACCAATTAGTGCATTTTTTATGCCTTGCACCCTATGCTCTATCTCATCCTTAGTGACAAAATGAGAACCCCTTTTTTGTTTTTATTTCTCTTTTCCCTTGGTCCCCTTGTTTTTGTATTTCTTTCCATTTTGGGGGATTGGGTGTCCCTCTTTAAAGCCCCAGCTTAGACTACTAATGCCTATATTTTTGTCTATTTTCTATGTGAGCAAGATGATCGATGTTTTTGAGTTTCTTCATCCCTTGGAGAGGAAGCCTTGAAACACCAAACCATGACAACATGATGATGGTGATGTCTTGTCATTCAGAACTCAAGACGATGATTCTTTGTTTGAAGGTGATTGGTATGCATTTTTTGATACCAACGTAATGACCTTGACTTTTCCCTTTTCAACTTGTGGGTTTCAAGTGGTAAAGGTTAAGACTTACCCCAACACTTGGAAGACCATTTCTTAATGACTAAATCAGTTAACTCTTTTGGGGTTCACTTGTTGGGGTTTTTCCTTAGGAGTTTTTGTTAGTCTCTAGAAATAGTTAAGGCTCATCAAATCTTTGTTTGAATAAGTCCATCATATCACACTTATTAAGATTTAACCCTAAGCATTTTGAAAGAGTCTTCTAAAGGGAAAGGATACTCATTGATCCTTAATTCTTGAGAATTTCTCTTAGAAATTCAACAACCATCAAATAATGAAAGAATTCCATCTTAAGGTTTAAATCGTGCCAACAAAAGAGGTAAAGAAAGAATGTCGGTCATCAATTCTCAATCCCTAATTATGAAAGTTTGAAGTTCATAAATCTTCAAACCTTGGGGTTTTGGTTTACAAAGTTCATTCCAACCAAGGGAAATAGTAAGTTGGAAGGTTGATACTTGATCCTTGACTCTCTTATGTTTCATTAGTTCTTGGAAAATAAGATTCATGATTAATTGTTGGCTATTCAAACACATAACACAAAATGTATAAGTTTGATCACCAAGCCCTGAAAAGGTAAATTTCCCTCATTAGACACCGATCCTTTAACTAGTCATTTGCAAAAACTTTATGAAAGAAAATAAGGGCCCTGATTGATCCCCAACCCTCAATAACTTGGCTAGTTCCGTGTTTCTTGTTGAATCTCATCATTTGGTGTTTCAATTTAAAGAATCATTTATGCTTTTATAAGATGACAATGAGAAACCTCGAGTCCCAACCATTAAAACCGTATAAAAATGGTTAAGTATAGAAGCTTAATACTATTACACTATAAGTAATAAGAGTCAGAGATTAGACCATAAATTCAATAATAGAATGTTTGGTTCTTTGCGATGGTGTTTAATGCAAAAAGGATTTGAAATAGATGTCTTATGCTTTTGCAAGTACAATGAAATAATAACAAAGCAAGATGAAGTATTGGTATAACATGGATACCATCCTGCCTCTTAGATGTACTCGCCATATATTGATATTGGAGATAAAGAGTTAGGTCATATTAACTTGGAGGAATTCCTAGAGAGAGTGCATAAAGAAGAAAGAAGTTAAAAAATGGCCTCATCTCTTATAAAATTAGGATTAGTAGAAGAAACTACTTTTCTAGTATTAGTATAGTATCCGGAGTTGTTCCTTACACGTGCACAACATTATAACCCAAGAAGAAATCAAATCATTGGCTCATCTAGGGAAGTAGTCCTAAACATTAACCTATATATGGTTGAGAAAGTCTTTAGCATCCATACCCAACCTAAATAAGCCAAAATAGGTCTAAAAGAGGGCTTAAATTACTATGAGACAAAGAGCAAGAATTCTCTTAACTTCATCAGCAACAAACTCTTCCACACTCTGAGAATGGTGGTCATGAAAATGGTCAAAGTGTTGCATAGAAGTGAGTTACAAATAGATGCCAATGACTAGATCATCCTATTGAATAGAGTGTATGGAAACCTTCATGCCAAATAGTTTCATCCTTGGATATGCGTATACACTTTCACCATTACTAAGAACAAGAAAATATAGATTGGAACACAATCATCAATGATAATTTTCAGATCAATTGCTTGATGATTTGAATAACTCAAAGTTATATATGGCCTCCTATCTACTCTATTTTCTAGCTTACCAAGATTCCTTTCTTGGACTTAGGAGATTGGATTCCTTGCAATTTAGGAGTGTTCAAGTCTACCATCACTACCCTCATCTAAGTATTAAAAACAAATTGAAGCATAATTTCTTAGTAAAATATTCCTTTACCTATTCCATTATCAGACAATTGGAGAATGATTATTCCAAGAGATTCACCATGGAAGCAATTGTAGAATTGAAAAACTAGGAGAATTCATATATCCAATTGAGGATGTTTTCCTACATCAAAGTGGCAGGTTTCCACAAATCTCTTTACAAATTTCCCCTAGATGAAAGATTGGTCCTATTGGATCTATGCAAGAAGGTATTATAAGTTCATAAAATAGTGATGGGAAATCATAAAGCAAGCTTCCCATTTCCCATCAAGATTGGTTCCTACTCTTGTGCTAACATGCATAATGCTAAAACTACAAAGATAGAGATGACACCTTGTCCATGGATTTGTATGAAGATATAAGAAGAAAAGTTGACCCAATTCGAGGAATCAACCCAGTCATAGGGGCTTTTTATAAACATGAGTCATATTTAGAGTGCCATTTGAAAAAGTGTGTGGATGAATACAAAGTTAGGTTAATGGACTATTGCAAAATGGATATTGATCTTAGAAAATCCTACAACATTTCTAAAGTTATCAAGTAATTGAAAGAGGATGAAAAGAGGTTGCATCCAACCTACAACTCTCAAGGTGTTTTCAATATCCCTATTTATAATGTTGATTGCTTGGTTCTCGAGGACCTAACGATAGAGGCTAGAGAAACACAAGTGATAGCATATTCTAAACGGTGGATGTTAATTCACTTGAAAAAGTTGGAGTTGCCAAAGCCAAAGGTCCAAAAACCTCCAAAGAATAAGACATGAGAGTCTTCCAATTTAACTACCACTAAGACCAAAAGTAAAACATTACCGAAAGAAATAGAGTATTAAAAAAGGGAGAGAAAAGAAAATAATAATAAAAATCTTAGAATAAGAAGAAGAGAAAGAAGAAATTCCCCTCTAGAGAAGGAAGATAATTTTATCACAAGATACTCCACCATCTCCTCATCCTAACTCTTCATCTTCCTCCTCATGAATCCCTTCTTCCATCTCCTCCATCCCTAGAACTTGGCATGATCCACCATCTTCTCCACTTAATGTTTCTATTCCACCTTATATATTGCCACATGTTCCTTTACCACCATATTCATCTCCTCATGCTCCATCTCCTCCTTCAAATCATATACCTCTTGTTCCAACTCCACCACCTTCACCACCTAAGGAATCAGAGTTTCTCCTCCTTCCCCTTCCAAGGATTCCATAAGTGACACTACTAGCCTCCTAGGCTTAACTACACTATACATAAAAGGAAGAGGATATATGTCCAATCTTAGGAGGAAGATTTTGCCATTTTGACTATAGCATTTAACACTCTTGAAATTGAGAGGAAGACAGAAATAAGGTTATCAATAACAAATGTAGATAAAATAGGACAAAAGATGACACAAATATTAGTCCCTATTGTTGATACATTAGAAGAAAAAATATAGTCATGGGATTATCAAATTCAACAAGTTAATTTGGGATTCCAAACTAGAACCAAAGAGAAGCAATCCTTGCAAAAAGTTGTCACGACTATTTTGAGTAAGATGCAAAAAGATGAGAATACCAAGAAAGAGTTGAAATACAAGTGACACAACTCACTTCATATTTCAATAATTTAGTTGGTCTAATTGATTCTACTACACTTCTTCAATGTTGTAAGCAACACTCAATAAGGATGCTCAACATCTAAAATTAGGAAGCCTCGTCACAACCACAAAGGAATGGAGGGAGATTCTACAATCTTTGGGAAGCCATGTAACTATAAATCAATATAAAATCTTATCACTCAATTAATGATGAAGTAAGCTTGGCTCATCAAATGAAAACCAAAATTGATGAGGACGTAATGATGTGAGAGGATTACATCCCAATTTTGTAACAAATGAAGTCCGCTATTTTTATAAATTATTCACAACAAAGATGAATATCAAGAAAAGTGAAAAGAGTGGCTATGAGATAGCTAGCTTTGAATCAAAGTTTTGAAGAAGCACAAGGAAAAGTTGAGTAAAAATAGGATCTCAACAAATAAGGCATTAATTGAGATTGAAAATTTTATTTAAGACCCGTCTTGCACATTTTGGGAGACTCCCTCTCAAGTCAATCCCTTGTAAATAGATTCAAGGAATTTACAAATTATTTACATCTTGCTATCATAGAGGAACTGATAGATGATATGATGGACAAAAAAACAAGTTACATGTCTTCCAAGATAAATTGACGAGTTTTGAAGAAATCTAGGAGCAACTGGAAAAGTTAACGTTTTCCCAAGGCATTAGATTGAATTACCACACAAGTCCAAATCTCAATAATTTCATGGAGAAAATCAAGGTGTTTGTTAATGCTTTTCTAGAAGACAAGAGACTAGGTGTTTTTTTAAATTATATTTTTGTAATAAATAACTCAAAGTTGATAATTTTTTAACAAGTCAACTTGGATTTGATAATTTTATGAAGTCGACTAGAATTGGTAGTCACTTCTAATTCTCCTTTTTAATCACCAAGTATAGTTTTAGCTTAAGTATTTTTAGATCCAAAAGTTTTGGTACCAAGAACTCTAATTATTTTTCTTTCATTATCATTTTTAAGTGAGTTAGAAATCATTTTCTTATTATAGACAAACAATATTTTGCAATCTTGAATGTGAAGTCTTTTATTGGATGTTATATGAGCTTCAACTTTCATCAATACAAAAGATTACACCTATCTATCTCATGATTATTTTCTAATCATGATATTGGTAATATTTCATTTTATTTATTTAAGTTGAACAAATTTGTAAAAAAATTAATTGTTTAAATGTGCTTACCTGGGGTTTCATCTCAAATCTATGCATGTTTTGATGGCAATTTGATAAGATGAATCTAATATATATATTTATATTTATATTTCCTTTGATGACTACATCAATACTATGATTGATTGTATGAATTCTAATCAATGTGGTATTAGTTTCTAATATTTTTCCCAATCATTCATATATGATTGACAAATTGAATTTATCATTATCTGATTTGTTTTATGCCATTTCTTCCCCTATAACTCATTATTTTGTTATTTATTTAATATCAATCATAGAAACATTTTGGACATTAAGGAAACAATAAATACCTTCAAATCCGGTTAAGTTTTATGGTGTGCATGAATAAATAAATCTAAATCACCATAGATCTTACACAATTTTATAGATAAGGGTAATAAAAAGTGATTAAATACACAAATCCAGGCTTACATTGAGTAGATTACTAGCAAAATCTCCTCGTATGATAGATCGTGTAGGCCATTTAGTTATCCAATGTGGTCAATTCCTAACTCAAAAGGAACATTGAAGTGAGATCTCTTGCTTTTCAAGAGGAGTGGATGATATTTGTTCACTCAAAGTCAATTATGCTAATCTCGCCTTCAAAATGATTTTTTTAATGTTTTGACAACATGACTTTAATGAATTTAATTTTCTTTAAAAAAAAATGTAAATTTGTATTTCAATCTTGCAAGATGCAAAATTAATTATTCTAGACTAATATTTTGATCATGGTGACTCAATGTTGTTCCTTTGAATTTTTTTAATTAAACACACAAGTTTTGAATTTCTTGATTGGTGTTTGAGATACAAAGGAATAGAACCCAAACTTTTGAATCATTTGATTTTCTTTAATATCAACACTATTGCATTATTGGGTGAAATATTTACTTATCAAATAATTATAATCCGTTGTCAATGACAATAGAAAAAAAGAAAGTCTAGTGTGGTTTGGCTATGTGGAAGGATTTTGTGCCTCAAATAAATTTTCAATCAAACAATTCTCTTGTGTTTTGCTATTGGTTGGAGATACCCATGTTGTTATCTTGTTGGACCCTCTGTTTTATCTTTTGCAATTTTTGATAGTGAATGAAAAGTAATTAAGTAAATATTTAACATGCCACATGGAACATTTTTCTCAGTCTTCAGAAGTTGTCAATCTATTATCTAGCCTATTAAATAATCTTAGAAACTATTTGGTCTTTCCTAAGATCAATGGCCCCTACATAATATGAAGTTGTTAATGTAATGAGTTCATGTCATTATTTTATTGATCCCTAAGATACACACATGCATTTCAATGGGCCCATCACTTGACTTATGTATAGAGAAGAATCAATTGGTTTGATAGAAAGACACATGGTGGCACCATGCTTACCTAAAGAGTTTCCAATTTGACAACTTTTTTTATGTTGTGCATGATTGATCAAGAATACTATAAAATAATTTTTTTTGGGTCTCATTTATTATCTCACAAAGAACTTTTGAACCAATTGAGAAAGGAAAAGGAATATACTCAACAAGAACATGGATTTTTTTTACTTATTTAAAAAAAGGTAGAATTGACAACATAAGGTTGTTGCACCATTGATAGAAGAGATATGAGGGATAGTTCAATTGGAAAAATTATACATTATTTGGTTATTGATGAGTTTTTTGGACATATGAGTATGTGTTGTTGTCATTGATGTCAAACTTGGTTGTCCAGATGGATTCTGGTCCAAATGTAATTTTTGTTGGTATTGCAATTGGTGGATATCTTTCGGTGTTGGTTGTGGAAATATGCAAGAAAGAGTTTTTGATGTCTCATTGACAGTTTGGTTTGGTTTTCTAGTTCGTGGTTTGCAGAAGTAGTTATTACTGCTTTCTGACAGGAAGAGTATCTGTCAGATTGGTATGAAAAGTCTTCGATGGCCTCCAAATATGTTGAATTTTATGTTGCAATTCAGAAGACATGACTATATGATTCTTACAATATTCTCATTATGATTCTCTTTTTGGTTCTTCACAAGTGAGTTATGTTGATTTGAGTGTGATATAGTCAGTTATGTTGTGGTTCAGTGTGTCTGATTGGTTTATCTTATTTGGATCATGTTTTTGGGCTGAATATGCTTTGGATGACTAGTTGGGATATTGTTTTGGGCCTTGTCTTGGTGTGTGGAGATCCACATGAAGTATTTTACGTTGAAAGATATCTTTTTTGGTCGACTGTTTGACAAGCTTTAATGTCTATCTACACATTATGATTTGGTGCCAATCTTGGAGAATGTGTTAGTGTGTGAAAATCATTAGATCTATCTTGGAAGGATATTTTATGATGTATTTCGGTCCCATCTTTCTCCACGAGTGGACTGCCTTGAGTATTTTTGGTCCAAGTGGCTTATTTTGTGCAATAATGTTCATTCTAGTTTGGTTGATCCTCAATTAGGTTTTTTATGTTCTATCTCATATTTAAGGAGTGCATATGGATGTGTGAAACATATGGAATGTGTGTGAATTGATGAGAAGTGTATGCAAATGATATGCAAGCATATTTGAGTTTGTGAATGTGTGAAAGTCGGATTGTGAAGAGCTTTGAAGGTGATATATTCAGGAAGGCAATGTTCATAGATGTTTGCCATGATATTGGTCGCTTGATTTTTTTATTCAAGGAAAATTTCATGTTCATGAGATCCTTCTCATATTAATTCTAATATTTTCGTTGTTGTTGTATGAAAGTGAGTCTTCTAGCAACATTTTATGTATCTTGCCATGAAGAAATGAGTCTCAGTTGAGCATGTCCTTATTTTGTATCTTACCTAAGGTTGTGTGCCTTAGTTCATCAAGTCCATAAGGTGTTGTTGTTCCTTGGCAGTGAGCCTAAAACTTTGTAATCATTGTTATTCATATTGTGAGTTAGATTCTCACTATGGTTTTTCCCAGTTTGGGTTTTGCATGTAAAATGTGGTGTTATGTGTTTATGGTTAGTAAGTCTTTTAGTAGTGTTTTGTATGGTTGAATGTTGTTTATAATTAATCTATTTTGAAAATCTGGACCGATTCACCCCCCCTCTCAATCCTACCTTGGGTTCAACAACTGGTATCAAAGCAATGTTCCTCTTTAGAAAGCTTAACTGCTTGAGGTAGATTCAAAATGGAACATGAACTACATATTAAGGCTCCATTGTTTGATGACACAAATTTTCCTTACTGGAAGGATAGGATGGAATCTTATTTGGAGATTTTGCATAATGGAATTTGGGACATTGTCAAGTCTAGCTATAAACCTTCACAAAATGGACCTCAGACCCCAGATGAAGTCAAGAATCATGAGACAAATGAGAAAGCTAGAAAAATATTATTTAGTTGCTTGAGTGATGCAATATTTGGGAAAGTTAAGGGATTGAAAGAAGCTAAAGAGATTTGGAACAAACCGTATCAAGCCTATGAAGGGGATTCAAAGACAAAGAAAGTTAGGTTGATGAATCTAAAACAAAAGTATGAGCATTTAAGAATGGTTGAAGATGAAGGTGTTGAGAACTACATACACAGGTAAACGATCTTGCAGATGCTATATAGATATCGACGGATACATTGAAGAAGGATATGTTATAAGGAAAATTTTGTTAACTCTGCCTAGATCCTACAAACCTAATAAGTGTGCTATAGAAGATGTTCATGATCTGGATAAGTATTTAATGGACCAACTTAGTGGGACACTATTTTCCTTTGAGATTTCAAAGATGGAAGAAGTAAAAAGAGAGAAAAGAGAAGTTGCATTTAATGTTTCAAGGCTAGAAGAAGATGAATCGAAAGAAAATGAGAATATGGAAGAGATTGAAGAAAACTTTGTAAGAAGATTCAAGAGAGGTACCAGAAAGTACAAAGGTAAGTTACCCTTGAAATGTTTTAATTGTGGTAGAATTGGTCATTATACTTCTAAATGTATATATAAAGAGGATTACAAGAAATCTGATGATGATGAGAAGAAGAGTAGATCTAGAAAATATGACTTTAAGAAGAAGACAAATGATAGAGGAAAGAAAGGACTATGTTATATGAAGACACATTCATCAAAGGATGAAGAGGGTGAAGACACGAATGAATAATCCTTGTTTTTGGCTATAGTGGAGAAGAATAAGGATATATCCAGAAGAATGAAAGAAAAGAGTAATGATGAGAATATTGAACTTCATGCTAAGGTGGAACCAAAAGCCTGAATCATTGACTCCAGATGTTCAAATCACATGACAGGTGACAAAGACAAGCTCATTAATCTTAAGAAGTATGATGGTGGATCAATGAAATTCTTAAGAGAGGAAGCTACACCTATTTGTGGAATAGGAAGTATCTTGATTAATGGTAAGCATAAAACTGATGATGTTTATTATGTTGAAGGTTTGGGACATAGCTTATTGAGTGTTAATTAGATGTGCAATAGAGGTTATGTAGTTGTGTTCAACAATACCAGATGTATAATAAAAAAGGAAAAACTAGAAAGTGGTAGTAGGAGGCATTAGGACAAGTGAAAATATTTATTATATAAAAAATAGAAGTGGAAACAAATGTTTTTTGACCCAAAGCAATGAATGTTGGTTATGGAATACGAGGATGGGGCATGCCAACTTTGATAACATGATAAAGATTTGCAATACTAGAGTTGTGAGAGATTTGCTAAGGATTGCTAAACTTATTGATACTTAGTGCAAGGAGTGTCAACTTGGAAAATAGACAAAGAGAAGTTTCAAGAACAAGGATTACTCTACATCCAAACTCCTAGAGCTGATTCATACATACCTTTGTGGACCTACAAGGACAAGAGGACTCGATGGAGAAAGGTATTTTATGTTTCTTATTGATGATTACTCTAGGATGACATGGTTACATTTTTGAAAGAAAAGTCTAAATCTTTTGAAATATTTAAAGTGTTCAAATCAATGGTTGAAGATTAGGTAGATGCTAAAATCAAGTGTTTGAGATTTGATATAGGAGGAGAATTTACTTCAAACTACTTTGATGAATTTTGTGAAAAACATGGAATTAGACAACACTTGTTTGCTCCTAAAACTATTGGATATTGTTGTAGTTACAGTTGTCATTGATGTCAAACCTAATTATCTGGATGGATGTTGTTTTGGATATGCTTTTGGTTGTTGCAATTGATATTATTGGTGTTAGTTGTGGCATCCTACATTTTGGGTGGTCTGGAATTCTTTTGGTGCCCTCTGGATGTATTGCTAATTGTATTATAGTTTAGTGAATCACATTCTTTTGGTTTGAATAAGTTTTGAAAGATATGTTGGGATGTTATTTTGAGTCTCCCCTTGGCGTGTGGAGATCTGCATGAAGTATTTTGCATTGGAAGAGGTTATGTGGCCGACTGGTTGGTTATGTATATATGTTATAGTTGGTAATGTGTTGGCATGTACGAACCGTTGAATCAACCATGGAATGATGTGTTATGATTTTTTTGGTTCCCTCTTTCTTCTGGAGTGGGCTAAAATGAGTATTTTAGGTTCCCGTGGCTTATTTTATGTAATATTACTTATTCTATTTTGGCATACCCTTAATTAGGATTTCAATGTTGTATCTCATATTTAAGATGCGTGGATGGCTGGATTGTGTGTAGATGAGAAGTGAATTGTGTGAGAAGTGTATGCAAATGATTTGCAAGTAGATTTGAGTTTGTGGTGATGATAAATTTGTTATGATAGTGAAGATTGTCATATATGTTTTCCATGTTATTGGTCACTTGATTGTTTTTCAAGGACAATTTCATGTTCAAGAGAGTCCTTCTCAATCTCAATTTAGCTATCTCATTCGTTGTTGATTGACAATGAGTCCTTTAGTAGCAGTTTGTATCTTGTCATGAAGAAGTGATCTTCAGTTGTGCAAGTCCTCTCTGTATCTTGCCTAAGGTTGTGCACCTTAGTTTTGCAAGTCCTTCAGGTGTTGGTCCTCTTTGGCTGAAAGCCTAAGATATTGTAATTATTACATATTATGAATTAGATTCTCATCGTGGTTTTTCCCTGTTTGTGTTTTCCATGGTAATCTGGTGTCCATGTGTTTATGCTTGACGTGTTGATTATTAAAGTGTTGTTGTTAAATAAGTTGATTGATAATTGTTTGTGAAGTTCAAGATTGATTCACCCCCACTCTCAATCCTATCTGGTGTTCAACAATTGGTATTGGAGCAAGGTTCCTCTTTGGAAAGCTTAACCACTTGAGGTAGATCTAGAGATTGCACAAGACCTTCATGTTAAAGCTTTGATGTTTGATGGAACAAATTATACCTATTGGAAGGAAAGAATGGAATCTTATTTGGAAGCATTGCATAATGGAATTTGAGATATTATCCAAACAGGTTATCAACAACCTTTAAATGGACCATCAACTTCGAATGAGATTAAGGCTCAAGAAACAAATGCAAAAGTTAGAACAATTCTTATTAGTTGTCTTAGTGGTGAAGTTTTGGGCAAGGTTAAAGGAATGAAAGAAGCTAAGGGAATCTGGAACAAGTCATTTTATGCATATGAAGGTGATCCAAAGACTTAGCAATCAAGACTTTTGAAACTGAAGCAAAAATTTGAGGGTTTCAAAATGGCTAATGATAAAAGTGTTGAAAGCTACATACATAGAGTGAATGATATAGTGGAAGCTATCCAATTTGTTGGTGGAGCGCTTGAAGAAAGTGATGTTATCAGGAAGATCCTATTTACATTGAACAAAACCTACAAACTGAAGAAGTGTGCTACTAAAGAATATCATGATATGAACAACTACACAATTGATTAGCTTATTAGAACTTCGTCTACCTATAAAATTGGAGAAATGGAAGATATAAACTCCTATCGAAGGGAAGTTGCATCAACGTTTCAAGGATATCAAAATATTAACTAGAAACAAGTGAAAACCTAGATGAGATTGAAACAAACTTTTTAAGAAAGATGAAGTAAGGAAATAGAAAGTAAAAAGGTAAGTTTCCTTTGAAATGATTTAATTGTGGAAGAATTGATCATTATGCTTCTAAATGTATATAGAAATAAGACTATAGGAAATCTGATGACGATGAAAAGAAGAGTAGATATAGAAGATACGATTTTCAAAGAAGAACAAATGATAGAAATAAAGGGAAAACAAGTTTTTATTCTATAGACACACTTCCATCTTAAAAAAAAGATGTTGAAGACTCGAACGAAGAATCCTTGTTTTTGGCTATTGAAGAGAAGAATCAAGATAGATCCACAAGACTGGAAGAGAAGACTACACTGCATGCTAAGGTTGAACCTGTATCATGGATCATTTATTCCAGATGCTCAAATCACATGACTAGAGACGAAGACAAGTTTATGACTTTAAAGAAGTATAATGGTGGATCATTAAATTTGCAGGAGATGAAGCTGCAACAATTTGTGGAATAGGAAGAACCTCAATTTATGGTAAGCATAAAACTAATGGTGTTTATTATGTAGAAAGTTTGAGAGATGGTCTATGAGTGTTAATCAAATGTGCAATAGAGGTTATGAAGTAGTGTTCACAGAAATCGAAAGTATAATCTAAAAAGGAAAAATTAAAAAGTTGGTAGTTGAAGGAATTAGGACAAATGGAAATGTTTATTATATAAAGGATATCATAACCCTCTTTTTGGACCTTGATATGACTTACTACTACTACTACTACTACTACTACTACTACTACTACTACTACTACTACTACTACTACTACTACTACTACTACTACTACTACTACTACTACTACTACTACTACTACTACTACTACTACTACTACTACTACTACTACTACTATAATAATATTAATTTTAATGTTAGATAGAATTGATAAATTGAAATGAGGTTGAAGTTTTTAAATAAAAAGAAATTTAAGTGGTGACACACACATGTGGTCATAATTTATTTGAATATTACTTATTTTCTCAATATCCTAATTGAGCACATGGTGTAGGAGAAATAAGAAGATTCTAGAAAAGAAATTTTAAATTCAAAATATTAAGGAATAAATATTATATTTAGCAAATATATGGCATGGAAGTTACAAAATTATTCTATGACATCAATAATTCTATTCATGGCATTTTTATGGCAAATGAGTTACAAAATGCATTTTGATAAAATGGAGGAGAATTCAAATTCGAATTTCAAATTCGAATTTCAAATGCATGGTCAAGTGTAACCCCCACTATAACAACAAACATTTTGCATGAAATTAATTTTGAAATTTTTTATTTTCTCGATATGTTAATTTAACACATGTTGTAGGAGGAAATGAGAGGGTTCTAGAAGAGAATTTCAATTCAAATTTTTGCATGTAACCCCCACTATGACAATTAATCATTTTGCATGAAATTATTTTTGGAAAAGAATATTGAAATCAATTAATTTCTTTTGTAGTGGGAAAATGACTCTCTTTTCTATATATTGAGATCTAGATTTTTGAAAAAGGGGGAGTTCATTATTTTTTTCTTGTGATAAACTAGTTTTTCAATTCTTGCAATCATGTCAATTGTAGGAGGAATTTGGTAGTAGACATTGTATTGTAGGAGATAGGATTTTTTTCAAGGGTTTTGGAGAAGATCTTCACTAGGCTACATGCAAGATTTGAAAGAGGATAGCTAGGAAAATCAAGGTTTGCTTCAACTTCTTCCATTATTCTTGCTTGCATCTTTTTTTCCATTATTATTACTTGCATACTCCATGTTTTTCTTCCAAAAAATGAGAAAAGAAGGGAGGGCTTTTGTTTGCATGCATTGGATAGTTTCTATGCTTTGTGCATTTCTTTTTTATATTTTGAACCAAAAAAAATCAGAACGGGGCGGGTTAAATAATATAGGATTTGCATTCTCGACTTCTTTAATAAATCTCCTTTATTTAAAATTTGGATAAAAGAAATATATTTGCATGTTCTCTCTTTGTTATGAGATTTCGATAAAAATAAAAATAAATATTCAATAAGTTTGTATATCTTACCTTCGTTTTAGATTAGTTAGATAATAAATTTCTTTTCAAATGTATACATACATACATGATTTCATTATATATATCTTCTTGTAAGATACTTCTCTTAGTTTAATCAAATACTTTCTATTTTCAAATAGTTTGGATTTAATCTTGATAAGGAAATCCTTTTCTCACATTCCCTATTTATTTTATACTTATGTATGTTTTTTTAACAAAAAAAAGGAGAGAAAATTTTAATTTTAATATACGTGTTATTAATTTAATCAAATAAAAATAAAAATAATGTTTTAAGTTTTAATTATTATTTTTTGAAGGATTTAATATTTAGAATTATGGATAGATATAAAGTTCAATATTTATTCAATGATTCTAAAACTGGTGATTGGTAAAATTAAATTAATTATATCTTATTTTGTTACATATATATTTTAGATTTTTTTAATATTAAATAATAAAATCAAACAATATATATTTTAATTTTTGTAATAAGATTGGATTTCTAGACTTTGTAAAGATGTATTCTACCTAAGAATATTAAAATAATAAATAACTTATTAAATTTAAATTAAAAATAAATAAATAAACCCTACCCCATAAAATAATGTTAGGTTTTCCTATTTTGAACCTTAGCGTAAATTTTATTATTGCAATTAACTTTATTTACAAGAAACATGTTGTTTAAAATTGAACATGCAAAATAATCAATATAATTGAACTGACTATTTAATGAAATACTTTCACTAAAATTTATAATTTAATTAGTTATGAATTCAAGAAAAGGGGTAATTAATAATGAATTATTGACTTGAGGAGTTTTATTTTAAAAATATTTACTAATAAATTAAAAGAAATTATTGACTTGGAAATAGAAGGTAAATCTGATTGTAAGAGAGAAGCTATAAGATCAAAATCAATTTGAATGTGGTTTTACTCATTTCCACAACTCTAAAATTTTGCTTTTAAAAGACATAATAAAGCAATACAATTAGAAATAGGATCTTCAAAAAGTAAGAAATCTTTAGAATCTTTATATTTTATTTTTTAAAATCATTTCCTAAAATCTGGTTGTAGTGGCTTGATTTTTTTTTGTTGCATGAAAGCAATTACATTATCTTTAAACACACAAATTAATTGATTCGAGATATTTTTAGTAACCACTATCACACTATCACAGTTAGAGAAACCTTTATTACTAAGAAAATTAAATATAAATAGTTAAATTTAGAATTGATATAAGTAAGTATTATGTAAGTAAAATAAAAGGTGTAAACCATTTTATTCATTTAGAATTAGCTCAATATGAAAAAATAAAAATTAAATATTATGTCACATTTAAGGTATCAATTTTAGTTAAACTCATATATGCAACAAAAATTATAATTGCATTAGTTTGATCAAATATTTGGATGATATTATTGATTATTTAATGATAATAACTACTTTGATGATAGAAAAAGAAAACTCAACAAAAGAGATATACATTAATGTTATTAGTAGAAGATTAGTAAACTTAAGAAATTTTTCTAGTTTTTTTCAGATTAATGGAACTTAGCTGTCTTAGAATATTGGGTCCATATATTATTAATCAAAGTGAACCTTATAAGGAAACCTAAAGTAATTAGTTCCAAGAGTATGAAGGATTCAAGGAAAGAAATCTAGAATCTAGATGGGTTTTATTTGCAAGTTGTTAATTCTTACTAATTTAAATGTTTACCATGCATATATGTATATATAGATATAGGTATTAGCTCATTTTAATTAGTTTTTAGATGCATTTAGAGCAATATAATTTATAGAGTTTTTTTTTTTCAAATAATAAAGTTCTTTTTAGTATTAATTGAAATCAGAAGAAGTAATTAGATCATTTTCAATTCAATAGGATTGTTTTCAAAAGAGAGAAAAAAAAAGGTACCTGTCAAGTATTTAGTTAATCATTTAATAATTTTTCTACTAAGAAAATAGTACTCATCAAGTACCTGACGAGTAGATAATTAATTTTAAAACAATTAATTGCATAGTTTCATTATTTTCAAGTATTTGAATTTGTTCCAAAGTAATTAAGACTATGCTACTAATTATTTTTATTATTACATTGTTTTTTCTTCCAAGAAATTAGTATCTTGTAAGTTATTATTATTTTGTATCAGATTCATTTCCAAGCTTCACGAATTTTGTCATGAATTTTTTTTTTTTTTTTTTTGTTTATTTATTCAAGTTTTGAAGTTTAAATTATTAAATAGATATTCTTTTAAAACAAATACTATCTTTCAAGTAAATTGATTTATTATGATAGTTTTATTGCTTAAGAAAATATTATTATCCTCAAGTAGTTGGTGTATTATCATAGTAGTTTGAATTATTATTATAGTTTCAATTATCAAACAAATAGTACTTCTAGTGTAAATTTGATTTATTACAATAGTCTTCATTTTCAATTGAACATTACTTTTCAAGTGATTGATTATTGTTATAGTTTTAATTTTTTGTAAGCAAGTTCAATACTTTACTTTTAATTATCATAGATTCATTTTAAAGCCAATAGTACCTACAAGAGAATTGCTTTACTTTAAGTTTAAAAGTATTCAAGTGAATAGATTATTTTTCTTATAATAGAGTAGGTTTCATATTTCTTCTTGTTAGAAAACTAAAGAAGAGGAGTTAGAAAACTAAAGAAGAGGAGTTAAAAACAAAAACATTAGCAGCGTCCGTTGTCTATGGTCCCTCTGGGTCACGCTTATAGGTAATGTCGGTGTGTTGAACTACTGCACTTAACACCTAATAAAGTTGCAACAACGACGTCTGTGGCATCGTCCCTCTAGATCGCCGAGGAGAAATAAGGTTCATATGGAAGTTAAAATCCAAGGGGCGGGTAATCTCCCTTGGATTGATAATCTAAAAAGATAAATTCTGAAATGAATTTACATTCGCTCAGTTGAACCTTAGAAAACCCCATTAGGGTCTGGTTGTGTGTTATGAATTTAGAAATTTATTTTGTCTTGATGATTTCAACAGATGATGACGGATTAAGGGTGACGTATTTGATAGGAAATAGAACTTAGTTGTTTTAGGCCACAAGCATAAGGCCATCTTGAGCCTTTTTTCTATAAAGCTACCATCATGGGTAGCAACCGCAGAGAAACTGTCTGGGACATTGACCCTAGAAAGGGTTGCGTACCCACCAAACAATTTACATTAAACCATAGTTAGAAACCAAAACTACATACTTTACGCCTTGATCTCATGCTGAAACGGGTAAGTAGGTATTCTAGGGACGAAGTTGTCCCTTGTACTCAGACATTCGGGGATGAGGATTAGGATTTGGTTATGGGTGAATAGTTGGTTCTCAAAGCTCCTTGGTCTTTTAATCAAATAGTGCAAATACTAATTGAAAGGTTAAAATTAATTCAATGCATACTTAGAAGGAATCCCGTATGGATTCGCTTAACTTTCCGAGGCTTTAGCCCAAATTCCAAGGCAGAACTCAAGCTTGTTTATGTAATTATTTTTATACTCCTAAGGATGGTGACCTCAGTTCACTCCTAGTAGGGGAGTGTAGTCTTTAGAGAGTGGCTCAGGACCCAGATGGTCTCGATGAGTTTAAAGTCTCTGGCCAGATGCCTACCTCGTTTGGGTAGATGCCTATCCCAGATTGGATAGATGAAACCTCCTATCTCGTATGGGCAGATGTCCAACCCGTATGGTTAGATGCCTAACCTATATGGTTAGATGCCTAGTCTCGTATGGTTAGATGCCTAACCCATATGGTTAGATGTCCATCCTAGTTGGATGAATGTCTATCTCATTTGGATAGATTTACCTGAGTATGTGATTGAATCAAACACAATTAAGAATAAGTAAGAATAAGAAATCAATATTTATGTATATATATAAAAAAAATCAATTGAAATTTTGGGTTAAGTTAAGTGGGTTATTACAATGGACATAAGTAGGAACAAATGTTATTTGAGTCAAAGAAATGAGTGTTGGTTATGGCATAAGAGGATGTGACATGTTAACTTTGATAACATGCTAAAGATTAGTAATTTTAAAGCAGTAAGAGATTTACCAAGGATTCTCAAGCCTATTGATACTCTATGCATGGAATCTCAATTGGGTAAGCAAACAAAGAGAAGTTTCAAGAACAAGGAGTGTTCCACATTAAATCTGTTGGAGATAATTCATATAGATCAATGTGGCTCTACAAGGACAAACAAACTCAATGGTGAAAGATATTTTATGTTACTCATTGATGATTATTCTATAATGATATGGGTTAAAAATTTTAGAGAAAAATATTAAGCTTTTGAAAGATTTTAAGTATTCATGTCAATGGTAGAAAATCAAGTTGATGCTAGAATCAAATATTTGAGATCTAATAGAGGTCGAGAGTTTACTTCAAATGAATTTAATATTTTTTGTGAGAAATATGTCATTAGGAGACATCTTTCTTCTCTGAGAATTCCTCAACAAACTAGTGTGGTAGAAAGGAAGAATAGAATTGTTATTGAGATGGCTAGAACTATGACGAAAGATGCTAACTTGGCTACTGTGTATTGGAAAGAAGTTGGGCATACTATTGTTTACATTCTTAACAGAGTTCAAATAAGAATAAATCACACAAAGACACCTTATGAGTTGTGGTATGGAAGACCACCTACTATAAAATATTTCAGAATTTTTGGGAGTAAGTGCTATATCAAAAGAGATGAGAATGGTCTTGGAAAGTTTGATATTAGAGCTGATGAAGGAATATTTTTGGGATATGCTACAAACAATAAGGTTTACTAGTGTTAAAATATAATATTATACAAGTTAGTGGAGAGTACAAATGTGAAAGTATGCAAGGAATGGGATCAAACTGCCCTTGAACTTATTCAAGAGACTGAATTTGAGATCATTCCTGTTGTTGTAGAAGAAAAGACAACTTTGAAAGGAAGCAATGAAGAAAAATAAGAGGACGAAGAAGAACCAGAGCAAACAATCAAAACCCCTAAATATGTGGAGGAATCATTTGCAAGATCAGATAATCGGAGATGAGAACAAAGGAGTCCAGACAAGAAGTGTTACAAAGGTAAATGAACAAACTAATTGTTGTTTTCTTTTTCTAATTGAACCTAAATCATATGAAGAAACAAACAAGGAAGAAAGTTGGATTAAATCTATGGAAGAATAATTGAATTAGATACAGAAGAATCAAACTTAGGAGCTAGTACCTAGATCGGTGGATAAGAATGTCATAGGAACTAAGTGGGTGTTCCAAAACAAGCTGAATGAAAAAGGACAAGTCACAAGGAAGAAGGAAAGATTGGTATGTAAAGGCTATTCTCAGATGGAAGGTATTGATTTTGAAGAAACCTTTGCCCTAGTTGCTAGGATGGAAACTATTAGAATGTTTCTTGCTTTTTCTGCCTATAAGAACTTTAGAGTATATCAAATAGATGTTAAGTCAATATTTTTGAATGGAGAAATGGAAGAAGAAGTATACATTGAATAACCAGATAGATTCGGTGTGTCAGATGATCTAGACATGGTTTGCAGATTGAAGAAGATATTGTATGGACTTAAACAAGCACCTAGAGCATGTTATGCAAGACTAGACATATATTTATTATAGAAAAACTTCAAGACAAGGACAATAGATATCAATTTTTATTCCAAGGTTGAAGGTATTAAGTTGTTGATTATTATTGTTTATGTTGATGATATTATTATTGGAGGAAGTGATGGTTTATGTAAAGAATTTGTAGAAGGGATGCAAAAATAATTTGAGATGTCTATATTTGGAGAGATGTCATTCTTTTTTGGTCTTCAAGTCACTCAGTTGGATGATGGAATTTTTATTTCTCAAACTAAGTATGTTAAAGAAATGTTGAAGAAGTTTGATATGGAGAATTGTAAACTTATTACTACCCCTTTAGTTGCTAGATGCAAGTTAGGCAAAGATGATGCATCTCCGGATGTTGATCAAAAGAAGTACAAATCTATGATTGGAGGGTTGTTGTACCTTACCACTTCTAGACCATATATTATGCAGGTTGTGTGTTTGTTTCAACTACTTGATAAGTAAGAAACAAGAATCAATATCATTATCTACTATAGAAGCTGAACATATTGCCACAACATATTGTTGTACTCAAGTTTTGTGGATGAAGGAGACTCTTAAGAATATTAGAGTAGTATATGATGAAGCTATTACTATTATGTGTGATAATACTAGTGCTATAAACATTTCAAAGAATCTAGTAATGCTTTAAAAAATTAAACACATTTCAATCCATTATCATTTCTTGAGAGAGAAAGTTGCAGAGAAAGAAGTCAGACTAGAATACATTTCTACATCAGAGCATATTGGAGACATTTTTACTAAGACTTTGGTGAAGGATACTTTTGAGTATCTCAAGTAGAATTTAGGGGTTATTGCCCCTCCTTTTTTTTTAAACTAGATGCATCTTCAAGGGTGCATCTTTCTAGGGGGAGACTTAGTGCTTATCCTTGTCTCTTGGATTGATGTTGTTGCTACTCTTAGGGGGAGTAGTGGTGTGTTTTGGTTACTATGGTTTACAGTGCCCTTTGTCATTTTTGTCAAAGGAGGGGAGAGTTGAAGAGAGAGAGTTGCTATGTGATTATTGTGAGAGAGAGTTGTTGTAAGATTATGAGAATTATGTTTTTGCTAGTGTTGTTGTTGTTGGTGTTTGGTGTTGTCATCAATGACAAAGGGGGAGATTGTTGGAGATTGTTGTAGTTATGGTTGTCATTAATGTCAAACTTATTTATCTGGATGGATGTTATTTTGGATATGCTTTTGGTTGTTGCAATTGATATTCTTGGTGTTAGTTGTGTCATCCTACATTCTGGGTGGTTTGAAATGTTGTTGGTGCCCTCCATATGTATTTCTAATTGTATTGTGGTTTAGTGAATCATATTCTTTTGGTTTGGATAAGTGTTGGAAGATATGTTGGGATGTTATTTTGGACCCCACCTTGGAGTTTGAAGATCCACATGAAGTATTTTGCATCGGAAGAGGTTATGTGGCTGATTGGTTGATTTTGTCTACCCATTACAGTTGGTAATGTCTTTGAAGAATGTGTTGGCATGTGTGGACCATTGAATCAATCATGGAAGGATATCTTATAAAAAAAATTGGTTCCCTCTTTCTCCTGGAGTTGATCGATTTGAGTATTTTAGGTCCAAGTGGCTTATTTTATGTAATATTGCTTATTCTATTTTGATCAACCCTTAATTAGGATTTCAATATTGTATCTCATATTTAAGATGTGTGGATGGATGAATTGTGTCTAGATGAGAAGTGAATTGTGTGAGAAGTGTATGGAAATGATTTGCAAGTAGATTTGAGTTTGTGGTGATGATAAAGTGAATTTGAGAAGACCTTTGAAGTCGATATATTCTACAAGACAATGTGCTATGGCAATGAATATTATCAGAGATGTTAGCCATATAATTGGTCGCTTGATTGTTGTTCAAGGATATTTTCATGTTTAGGAAAATCCTTCTCAATTTCAATTCATCTATTTCATTCTTTGCTAATTGACAATGAGTCCTTTGGGAATAGTTTGTATCTTGTCTTGAATAAGCGATCTTCAGTTGTGCAAGTCCTCTTTGTCTCTTGCCTAAGGTTGTGCGCCTTAGTTTTGCAAGTTCTTCAAGTGTTGGTGCTCCTTGGCTGCAAGCCTAAAATATTGTAAATATTATTATTCATATTGTGAGTTAGATTCTCTCTATGGTTTTTCCCTCTTTGAGTTTTCCACGTAAATCTGGTGTTCATGTCTTTATGTGTTTATGCTTGATGTTTTGATGATTAAAGTGATTTTATTAAATAAGTTGATTAATAATTATTTGTGAAGTTTCAGACTAATTCATCCCCCCTTCTCATTCCTATTGAGTGTTCAACAAGAACCTCTCAACAGAATGGAGTAGTAGAAAGGAAGAATAGGATTGTTATATTGAGATGGCTAGAACTATGATGAAAGATGCTAACCTGGCTAAGTGTATTGGAAAGAAGTTGTGTATACTACTATGTATATTCTTAACATGGTACATATAAGAGTGACTAATAATAAGACACCTAATGAGCTATGGGATCGAAGACCTCCTACTGTGAAGTATTGCATAATCTTTGGAAGTAAGTGCTACATCAGAAGAAATGAAGAAGATCTTGGAAAGTTTGATACTAGAGCACATGAAGGGATATATCCGGTATATGCTACAAACAACAAAGTCTACCGATGTTACAACAAGAGACTGAATTAAATAGTGGAAAGTACAAATGTAAAAGTGTGTGAAGTATGGGATTAGATTGTCCCTAAACCTATTCAAGAAATTGATTTTGAAATCGTCCCGATTGTTGCAGAAAAAAGACCAATCCAGAAGATGGCAAAGAGAAAGTGACAAGTCAAGAAGAAGAACCAGAGCAAGTTATCAAAACCCTAGCCAAATATGTGCACATAAGAATCATTTTGAAAATCAGATTATTGGAGATAAAAGCAAAGTAGTTCAGACAAGGAGAAGAGTTATAGAAGCAAGTAATCAGGAAAATTATTATTTCCTTTCACTAGTGGAACCTAAATCATATGAAGAAGAAATAAAAGAAGAGAGTTGGGTAAGAGCAATGGAAGAAGAACTAAATCAGATACAAAAAAATCAAACATGAGAATTAGTACCTAGGCTGGTGGACAAGAATGTAATAGGGACTTGTTGGCATATGTGCACAATTTGATGACACAATGATATTGTATGTTGTCATTGATGTCAATATGCTGAAGTACGAACCGATATATTGAAGTAAGCAAACTGGCAAGAGAACCGATATGATGGTATGAAGTGAACCGGTATGATGATGCGAACCGGTATATGCGAAAAGGTGAACCAGTATGTTGGAATGTGAACCGGTATATCAAAATTTTGTATCGGGGTCTCATTTGATATGACTACCGATTGGTAGTCTCAGCTTCAGGGTTTCCAGTTGATGCATTCCAAGTCTGTGTGATTCGGCCGACGACATCCTGTGATGATATAGCATTGAAATGAAGATCAGATCATGTTGCCACATCAGCCTTGTGTGCGTGAAGGATTTTCTTGAGGATCTTGCATGAAGAAGATTGATTCTATCTACCTCGGGAATGTGCAAAATCTTAGTAAACGGTGGAGAACGCGTGATGGGTTATCACCTTCTAGAAGCAGCAAAGAACGAATGATGCAAAATGTCTTGAGATTTGTTCAAGGTTGTTTTACCCTATGTAATGTGTTTAAATGGTCAGGATTGGACTAACTGTATTGTTAACCTAGATGCTTAGGGTTTTAGGTTTTTTTCACCGACCTAATTGTTGTCTATAAGGTCGATGATGATTCTCATTTGAATTTGTTGGCAAATGAATGTGTGTGAAGTGATTCTTGCCAGACCGGTGCAGTGAGTAGAGATCTGCAGAGTGTGAGTGCAGATGTAAAGGAACTGAAGTGGATCTGCCTTGGCATTAAGTGTTGTTATCATATCAGTCTATTACCTGTTGACTTCTAACCGATTCAGTAGATGGAAAATCCCTTTACCGGGTAGCTTTAACATGATTTTTGTAAATCCTTTAACAAGGTGACTCAAAATCATTGAGTTCTTTAAATCCTCTGACAAGGTAACCTTTAACAGGGTTTTAACCTCTAACCGGGTATTTAGCCATCCCTTAACCAGGTGATCCCTAGCATGACCGGTTCTTAGCAGAACCTGTTGTAAAGTCTTTAATCGGACTAGGCTCCTAACAAAGCGGACTTCAAAAGAGTTCAAAGAACAACTTGTGGGTATTCATTGCCACCGTGGTTTTTCCCAGTTGGGTTTCCACGTGAAAAATAATTGTGTTATGTATGATGCTTTTTCATGTGATGTTTTAGTGTTTTCTGTTAAGCGGTAATGCAAGCTGATCCAGTGGTCATTATATTTCTGATGTATTACCTATTTATGCATATGGGTGAAGTGGAAATGAGATATTAGGTTTTGTGAAGATCTAAGTGTTACCGGTTTATGTCTTTCACAGTCATACTATGTTTTACTGGTAGTGCCTTGATTTAGATTGATGATACTATTTGCCAGTTAGTGTACTCTTTGCATTTTAAGTTGTTGAAGAAGTTTTTGTGTGTACTGATTCACCCCCCCCTCTCAGTACCTATTGGGTATTTACTGTTCATCATTATTCATCAATTGGTATCAAAGTGTCCTCCAGGTCCTCTGTATTATAAGCTTAACTGCTTGAGGAAAAGATCTTATTCTAATGATGAAGAGGGAAGGTCCTAAGTTCAATAGAGATAACTTTAAGATATGGAAGGATAGAATGAAGATATACATTAAAAGCATGGGTGCTCAACACTAGGACTATGTTGAGAATACTTATGTTGTCCCTATTGGTACTCTCACTAATGATCAAAGAAGAGAAATTCAGGAGAATGGGCAAGTCATGGAAGCTCTTATCAGTAGTCTATCTGATATTGAGTTTATAGATGTTCAGGATAAAGACAATCCCAAAGATGTATGGGATACTATGGAGTCTATCTATGGCGGTGATGAGCATGTGAAGCAAGCTAAGGAAGAAAGCCTTAGAGGAAAGTTTGAAGACATGCGAATGGTTGAAGGAGAGACCATCCAACAATATGGGATAAGGATTAAAACTGTTGTTGGAGACATCAAGAGTGCAAGAGGTACAATGGAAGATTCCACCATTGTTAGCAAAGTTTTAAGATCCTTATTACTGGTATATGCAATAAGGGTTCCCGCTATTCAGGAGCTGAGATCTATTGACAAGACAAAGGTATCCCTAGATTCCATCATTGCTAAGTTGACCGCATATGAGATAAACAGTTATGACGGTAGTGTTCAGAAGACTGATTTAGCCTTTAGAGCATCTGCTGCACTATCTAGAAAGGGTAAAGAAGCTAGTACCAGTTGTGAACCTAGACAAAGTAGAGATATGGATGATGAGGAGATCCTGATGGAATTTGAAGCTCTTCTGGCCAAGAGACTTCCTAAGGGAAATGGAAAATACAGAGGTAAGCTCCCTTTGAAATGCTTTTCTTGCAATAGGATAGGACACATTGCTATCAACTGTCTTAATAGTGATAATAAGGACAAAACGAAGAAGTTTAAAAAGTTCAAAGGAGGAATAGGAGAAACCATCTTGTTGCAGTTGATGAAGGTGTCACTGATGATGAATCAGAAGATGAAGAAAGCGAAGACATAGTGTTTGTAGCCGTTAAGGAAGATGTGTCAAACAAGAAGGCTCTTGTCTCCCGCTTTGATAATTTTAATGAGTGGATTATTGATAGTGGTTGTTCTCACCACATGACTGATGACCGGAGAAAGTTTCTGTCTCTGGAAGAGTATGATGGAGGTGTAGTCCGATTTGGTAATGATGCACCATGTATGGTAAAAGGCAAAGGGTCCATCTCTCTAAATGGAAAAAGCAGTGCTGGTAATGTATATTGGGTAGAAGGTCTTAGGCATAACCTTTTGAGTGTTGCTCAACTGAATGATAAAGGACTCACTCTAGAATTCAAAGGTAGAGTGTGCAAAATAAATGGAAAGAGTGGTGAATTGATGACCACCGATATGCAGACTAAAGGTAACTTATTTCAGTTAAATACAAATATAAGTCAATGTCTAATGGCTAAGTTTGATGACAGTTGGATATGGCATAGGAGACTCTGCCATGTAAATTTTGATAATATTGTGAAGGCTAGTAAGATCAAGGCAGTTAGAGGATTGCCTATGCTAAACAAACCGGAGAATCCTTTGTGCAGAGAATGTTAATTGGGGAAAATGTCTTCCTCAACCTTCAAAGGTAAATCTTTCACAGCAAATAATTTACTTGATCTTGTGCATACTGATTTGTGTGTTCCTATGAAAACTAGGAGTGTTCAGGGAGATAGGTACTTTATGATTCTTACCGATGACTGCTCTAGAATGATGTGGGTCACATTCTTGAAAGACAAGTCTGAAGCTTTTGGAAAGTTTAAAGCCTTCAAAGCACTAGTTGAAAAGGAAAGCAGTAAGAGAATCAAATGCCTTAGAACCGACAAAGGAGGTGAGTTCACTTCTGGAGAATTCAATAAGTACTGTGAAGAGAATGGCATCAAGAGGCAACTGTCTGCCTCCCAGACTCCATAGCAGAATGGCCTAGCAGAAAGGAACAATCGGACTATAGTTGAAGCTGCCAGAACGATGTTGATTCAAGGGAAGGTTGTTCACACTTTTTGGAGAGAAGCGGTGAGCACTATAGTCTACACTATGAACCGGGTACTCATCAAGAAAGGTAAGGATAAAACTCCTTATGAGTATTGGATTGGTAAGACTCCTATAGTAAGCTACTTTAGAGCGTTTGGTAGCAAGTGTTATATTAAGAGAAGTGAACACCAAAGCAAGTTTGATGCAAAATGTGATGAGGGAATATTCCTAGGGTATTCCACCAAGAGCAAAGCTCTCAAGTGTTTTAACAATAGGACTCAGAGAATTGTTGAAAGTATCAATGTTAGAGTTGATGAAACCTCTGAGAAACCTGAGGAAACCAGCAGTGAGCGAATGGTAGATGAACCGGATGTAACCTTCTAGGAACCGGTTGCAAAACAACCAAGTACTAGTAACAGTGCTCCTACACCAGTAGATGCTGATGAAGATGAGGATGAAGAGGAAAAGAAAGAGGAATTAGTTAAGATCATTCCTAGGTATGTAAAGCTACATCATGATCCAAAGCAGATCATAGGGGATAAGGATGCAAGAATACTTACAAGAAGAAAGGTTAGAGAGAATTCTTGCATGATTTCTGAATTTGAGCCCAAAACATTTAAAGAGGCACACAGAGATGAAGACTGGATTAAGGCTATGGAAGAGGAACTTGACTAGATAGAAAAGAATGGTACATGGTCTTTGGTACCCAGACCTGAGCACAAAAATTTTATTGGCACCAAAAGGGTTTTTAGAAACAAGTTTAATGAAGATGGCACAGTGGTAAGAAACAAAGCAAGATTGGTATGTAAGAGACATGCTCAAGAAGAAGGAGAAGACTATGGAGAAACCTTTGCTCCAGTAGCTAGATTGGAAGGAGTTTGAATGCTACTTGCATATGCAGCCTTCAAGGGATTCAAAGTGTATCAGATGGATGTGCAATCTGCATTCCTAAATGAAATACTTGAAGATGAAGTGTATATAGAGCAACCAGATGGGTTTGCCCTATCAGAAGACAGTAATATGGTGTGTAGGCTACATAAAGCCTTGTATGGATTGAAGCAAACACCTAGAGCATGGTATGAACATTTACACTCCCATCTTGTGAAGATTGGATTTGAAAGAAGAAGTGAAGATATCAATATCTATCTGAAGTCAGAAGGAGATCAGATTTTGATCTGTGAAGTGTTTGTTGGTGACATAATTTTTGGTGGAGATGACAAGATGAGCCATGCATTTGCAGATGAAATGAAGAAGGAATTTGAGATGCCACTAATCGGAGAGATTAAGTTCTTCATTGGACTACAGATTCAACAGATGAAAGATGGTATCTTTTGTTAGAGTATTCGGGTATTTACTTGATTAATTAAACAATATTTGTTTAATTATTTAAGTTCCCTTTATCTCTTTTACACTTAAGCTAACTTTAGGTGCATAATAATTAATTTATTTATTAATTATTATGTGCAAACCTAGGTTTTCCTTTGTAAGGTTTCTTGACCTATTAAAGATTGAGTTCATTCTTTTTATTGTAAGAAGAAGGATTATTACTTACACATTTTTGTGAATATTGAGCTCTCTCTTTTTTAGCATATTTTCTGTGTATTTGTTTCTTCTGTGATTTGCTTCCTTGCTTCTCCTTGTAATAGGTTTTTCAGCTTGCAGAGATTATTTGGGCTCCTGTGGTGTTGTATTTTCTCAACTCCAATATGGTATCAGAGCCTACATCTGCTGTTGCTTGTTCCTGATTTTTCAGAATATTTTTTGGAGGAGGGTTTCAAGTTTTTTCAGAGTTTTTTATTGGATCTGGGGTAGCTGTTTTATTTTTTGATTTTTTTTTACTCAAACAGAGCTCACCATTGAGCTCAGAACGCCCCAAAACCCCCATTTCCATATAAAATTTGTCAAATTTTGACAAATTTGGGTTCTGAAATTTTTTCTTTGGTTTTACCTTTTTTTGGCACGAATTTTGAGAAATTCATCAAAAAATCATTTAAAAAAAATTTAGAGCAGTTTGGAAAAAAAAGACCTCACCGTTGGCTTCTGAAGGGTGTTTCCAATCATTTTGATATATGATTTGACCTATTTCGGTGACAAGTGCATCTGGGCCATGATTTTTTCATTGGCACGCTTTACGAAGCACAAAAATCCGTACAACTGTACCTGCAAAAGCATCAGAAAATTTTCGTCAAAAAATAAAATAAAAAAATAATAAATTTTTTTAACCCTTTTTATGCCCTAAAAGAGGGTTTTTTTTTCTTTTCTTTTGGCCATAACTTGGTCATACGGAGGCGCTTTTTCAAAAACTTTTTATCGTCGGAAAGCTCTTTTCAAGCTCTCTTCAGATTTGGAGGTTTGATCTTCTGATTTTTCTTTCTTGATGGTGTTTTTTTCTATCAAAGCCAGAAGTTCTTTTTTTCACTTCGGGAGACATAACTTGAGCATCCGTACTCCGTTTTTTTGAAAACTTTATATAGTTCAAAAGCTTGTTCTTGGGATCTTTGAAGTTGTATTTCCTCAACTTCTTCATGTAGGCTCTGACACCAATATGGTATCAGAGCTTCAGATTTGCAGCTATTTGTTCTTGTTTTGAGAATTTTTGCATTAGAAGCAAATTTGGGGTTTCATGAAGTTTTTTTTGTACTTAGGGATATACCTCTTTTTCTGAGTACTTTGGGCCTAAATAGACCTTGTCATCGTGCTCAGAAGGCTCGAAAACCCAATAGTCATATAAAACTTGCCTAGTTTTGGCTCCTGAGCCTCTGGGAGTATTTTTTCTCCAGATCCATGCCATACGGCCTTCGCACGCAAATCGAAAAAAAAATTCAAAAAAATAAATATTTTTTGCCTTTTTACGACATGCAAGCCGATTTTTTATTTTATTTTTTTAAATCACAAAAAAATAAAAAAGGCAACCAAAAAAAAAAGGGTTTTGAGAAAATTTTTTGGGGGGAGGGGTTCCCCATAATGCGCAGGGTACCGTGGGGCCCCCTATTGCTATCGTAGATCTGACCAGGCCTTGGGCCCTGCACCACCATCCTCCCTGCGGCCCCCATTGACTTCTTCCTTCCGGCCCCCATCGGCTCTCGCTCCTGCTGGCCTCCCTGCGGCCCCCACCGCCGCAGCTCCCCGACCCCGACCTCCCGCAGCTCCCCGGCTCCGGCCCCCACCGACCGCTCTCGCTCCACCGACCGGTCACCAGAATGCCCACCACCTGGCCACTGGGGCACCACCCAGCCACCGGAGCTCGACCCGGCCGCCACCTCCACCCGCCCAACCACCAAACTACCCCTTCCTCTTGTTTTGAAGGGGGGTTTGGTTTTTTGGCCATATCTTGGGTATACGGAGTCATTTTTTCGAAAACAAATAAGTGAAGGAAAGCTGGTTCCGAGCCGGACCTCATAATGTTGGTATTTTTTTTTTCCAATTTTGTTTTTTTGACTGAGTTTTTTTCCAGTCAAAGTAGGGTCTCTTTTTTGCATTTCGGGAGCCATCGAATGAACATTCGAACTCCGTTTTTTGAAAAATTTATATTTTTGGAAAGAATGTGTTGTGTAATTTCCAGTCATATGAGTTTTATTTCCAGATTCTTCTCCATGCATATTCTATTCAGTTTTTTTCTTTTCAGCACTCTGGTGGATATCTTGGTTGTTTCAGGCCCTGGGATCTATTCTTTGAGTATGATGTCTCTATTTTGGTTCTCCTTTCTATTTTCAGTCTTCTTATAATTGTAGCATTGTATTTATGTAAACGCACTGAGATAAAGTGTCATCATGCATTGTTTACTTGGGATCTTGCATATCTTGTGCTTATTGTACATGCACTGCTTATAAAGTGCCATGAGGGGGTTGATGTTTGCCATCCTCCTTTGTCAAATGAGTGTTCCTTCCATGACATTCGCCTCATGCTGTGTGTCCAGTGAGTGTTCCTTCCATGACACGATGTACTTTTTCTCAGCACCTTTGATGTTCCTGGTTCTTTGTCATATAGTTCTTCTTGGTCATTCTTTTCAGTGTTCCTGTCCCTCTCATTTCTCAGCATTATGGGGAGGTTTGTCCTGTTGGTTCTAATGCTTTTGTGGTTCGATTGATCAACTCTTCAGGCTTTGGTTTCTCATACCATCTGTATCTTCGATTTTAGTTGTTTGCCTTGTTTGCCTTTTGATTCGAGTAGTGTCATTTGAGGGCACTCATACAGATTACAGTCTTCTCTACCTGGTCATGTTCTATTTCAGTGGAGGTTCTTCAAATCAACAATTATTCTTCGACAGTGTTTGCAGGTTCTTCATGCTTCAGTGGTGTTCTTTTCCATCTCTTTTTGGAGTAGATTTTTTTCCCACATGGTTTTCTCTATTTCTCCAGTTCATAGAGATTTCATTGTATTTGGGTACCTGATCAGGCCTTGTTGTTGGAACCCATATTTCCTGCTTTCAGTAGTTGTTCTAGGTTTTAGCTTCTCCCTAAGTCTAGCTTAGGGGGGTGTGTTAGAGTATTCGGGTATTTATTTGATTAATTATTTTTAAAAAATTAAAGTTCCCTTTATCTCTTTTACACTTAAGCTAACTTTAGGTGCATAATAATTAATTCTTTTATTAATTATTATGTGCAAACCTAGGTTTTCCTTTTTAGGGTTTCTTGACCTATTAAAGGTTGAGTTCATTCTTTTTATTGTAAGAAGGAGGATTATTACATTACACATTTTTGTGAATATTGAGATCTCTCTTTTTGAGCATATTTTCTGTGTATTTGTTTCTTCTGTGATTTGCTTCCTTGCTTCTCCTTGTAACAGGTTTTTCAGCTTGCAGAGATCATTTGGGCTCCTGTGGTGTTGTATTTTCTCAACTCCAATATCTTTATCACTCAGTCCAAGTATGTCAAAGAGGTGTTGAAGACCTTTGGCATGGAAGACAACAAACCGGTTGGTACACCAATGATGACTGGTTGTAAATTGTCAAAAGAAGATGACTTGGCATTGGTGAATGAGAAGGAATACCGGTCAATGATTGGTAAGTTGCACTATTTAGTACACAACAAACTAGACATTGCACATGCAGTGGGCATTGCTGCACGTTTTCAGAAAAGTCCAAGAGAATTCCACTTGGTAGCAGTCAAGCGGATTCTTAGATATATGAAGGGAACTATAGATTATGGATTGTGGTATCCATACAGTAATGATTTCAATCTCAAAGTATTTACAGATGTCGATTGGGCTGGTAATGTGGACGACCGGAAGAGCACAACCGGTGGTGCATTCTTTCTCAGTGGTAGACTAGTCTCATGGATGAGAAAGAAGCAGAATTATATCTCTCAGTCTACAGCAGAAGCAAAATATGTAGCGGCATTTATGAATTGCACTCAGACAATTTGAATGAAGCATGTATTAAGTGGTTTCAAAGTCCCTGCATCTGAACCGATGAGTATATTTTGTGACAACACAAGTGCAATTAATATTTCCAAGAATCCGATATTGCATGCTAGAACCAAGCACTTTGAGCTCAAGTATCATTTCTTGAGGGAGAAAGTTCAGAACAAAGAGGTTGTATTGGAGCATTTTTCCAGTAAGGAGCAGTTAGCAGATATATTCACCAAGCCTCTACCGAAGGCTACATTTACCTATTTAAGAGGTGAATTAGGGGTGTTGCCCCTTCAAGAGGTGAACTAAAGGTATGTGCTCCACATCAGTCAGGTATTGCATTGTCAAATCTTTTCAGGATTGGTGTGTTGAAGGATACTACTCCTCAGGGAGAGCAACATAATGGAACATGGATGTTTTTGCCTCCACTTTGGCATTATTGTCAAAGGGGGAGAAGATGTGAAGCAGAGAAGATATCTGTAGTATTGAAGACATATTATATGGAAGAAGATGTAGAGATATCTTTGTGTATTGCCATCAATGCCAAAGGGGGAGATTATTGGCATATGTGCAGAGTTTGATGACATGATGATATTGTATGTTGTCATTGATGTCAATATGTTGAAGTATGAACCGATATATTGAAGTAAGCAAACTGGTAAGAGAACCGGTATGATGATATGAAGTGAACCGGTATGATGATGTGAACTGGTATATTCAAAAAGGTGAACCGGTATGTTGGAATGTGAACTGGTGTATGCAAAGTTTGTAGTGGGGTCTCATTTGATATGACTACCGGTTGGTAGTCTCAGCTTCAGGGTTTTCGGTTGATGCATTCCAAGTCTGTGTGATTCGACCGATGACATCCTATTATGAGTTAGCATTGAAATGAAGATCAGATCGTGTTGCCACATCAGCCTTGTGTGCGTGAAGGATTTCCTTGAGGATCTTGCATGAAGAAGATTGATTCTAACTACCTCAGGAATGTGCAAAATCTTAGTAAACGGTGGAGAACGCGTGATGCATTATCACCTTCCAGAAGTGGCAAAGAACAAACGATACAGAATGTCTTGAGATTTGTTCAAGATTGTTTTACCCTATGTAATGTGTTTAAATGGTCAGGTTTGGACCGACTGTATTGTTAACCTAGATGCTTAGGGTTTTAGGTTTTTGCCACCGACCTAATTGTTGTCTATAAGGTCGATGATGATTCTCATTTGAAGTTGTTGGCAAATGAATGTGTGTGAAGTGATTCTTGCTAGACCGGTGCAGTGAGTAGAGATCTACGGAGTGTGATTGCAGATGTAAAGGAACTAAAGTGGATATGCCTTGGCATTAAGTGTTGTTATCAGATCAGTGTATTACCTATTGACTTCTAACCATTTCAGCAGATGGAAAATCCCTTTACCGGGTAGCTTTAACGGGATTTTTGTAAATCCTTTAACAGGGTGACTCAAAATCATTGAGTTCTTTAAATCCTCTGACAAGGTAACCTTTAACAGGGTTTTAACCTCTAACCGGGTATTTAGCCATCCCTTAACCAGGTGATCCCTAGCAGGATCAGTTCCTAGCAGAACCTGTTGTAAAGTCTTTAACTGGACTAGGCTCCTAATAGAGCAGACTTCAAAAGAGTTCAAAGAACAACTTGTGGGTATTCATCCCCACCGTGGTTTTTCCCAGTTGGGTTTCCACGTGAAAAATCATTGTGTTATGTATGATGCTTTTTCATGTGATGTTTTAGTGTTTTTTGTTAAGCAGTAATGCAAGCTGATCCAGTGGTCATTATATTTTTGATGTATTACCTGTTTATGCATATGGCTGAAGTGGAAATGAGATATTAGGTTTTGTGAAGATCTAAGAGTTGTCGGTTTATGTCTTTCACAGTCATACTGTGTTTTACCGGTAGTGCCTTGATTTAGATCGGTGATACTATTTGCCAGTTAGTGCACTCTTTGCAGTTTAAGTTGTTGAAGAAGTTTATGTGTGTACTGATTCACCCCCACCCCCCCCCACCCCTCTCAGTACTTGTTGGGTATTTACTGTTCATCATTATTCATCAGGACTAAGTGGATGTTTTGGAACAAGTTGAATGAACAAGGACAAGTCACAAGGAACAAAGTGATATTAGTATGTATAGGCTACTCTCAAGTTGAAGGTATTGATTTTGAAGAAACTTTTGTCCTAGTAGCTAGGATGGAAGCTATAAAGATGTTTCTTGCTTTCTCTACTTATAAAAACTTTGAAATATATCAAATGGATGTTAAGTCATTTTTATGAATGGAGAACCCGAGGAAGAAGTATACATTGAGCAATTGAATGGATTCAGATTGTCAGAAGAAACTAATGTGGTGTGCACATTGAAGAAATCATTGTATGGACTCAAACGAGCACCTAGAGTTTGGTATGCTATATTGGAAAAATATCTGTTACAACATAAATTTAGGAAAGGTACTGCAGATAACAATCTTTATTTCAAAGTTGAAGGTATCAAGTTGTTGATTGTTGTTATCTATGTTGATGATATTATATTCAGAGGAAGTGATGATCTATGTAGAGAGTTTGTAGAAGAAATGTAGAAGGAATTTGAGATGTCAATTATTAGTGAGCTTTCTTTCTTTCTTGGTCTACAAGTTACTTAGCTGGAAGATGGAATTTTTATGTCTCAAGTTAAATATGTCAAAGAAATGCTAAATAAATTTGAAATGGAGAATTGTAAACCTGTTACAACCTCAGTGTTTGTTGGCTATAAGTTGAGAAAAGATGATGTATCTTCAGATGTTGATCAAAATAGGTATGGATTTATGATTGGAGGATTGTTATATTTGACTACCTCTAGACCAAATATCATGCAAGTTGTTTGCTTGGCTGCCAAATTTCAAGCTAAGCTGAAATTAACTCTTGAACAAGCTATGAAGAGGATTTTTAGGTATTTGAAAGGGACTCTGGATTTTGGACAATGGTACAAGAAGAATGGATATTTCATGATGAAAGCATATACATATGTTGATTGGACCGAATGTATTGATGACATGAAAAAGTACTAGTGGTGGTGCATTTTTCTTGGGAGACAGGTTGGTCTCTTGGTTAAGTAAGAAACAAGATTTCGTATCTTTATCTACTATGTAAGTAGAATACATTGCAACAACATCTTGTTGTACTCAATTTATGTGGATGAAATAGACTCTTAGAGATATCAGAGTGGTGTATGATGAAGCTATTCCTATCATGCATTCTAGAACTAAACATATCTCAATCAAATATCATTTCTTAAGGAAAAAAGTTGCAGATATAAGTAAGTCGGATTTGATTATATTTCTACAAAGGAGCAAGTTGCAGGCATTTTCATTAAGGCATTGGCAAAGGATACTTTTGAGTATCTCAAGCAAAAGTTAGGGGTTATTTTCCCTACTTTTTCTAACTAGATCCATGACAAAGGTGCATCTTTCCAAGGACACTCAAAGATTATTCTTTGTTTCTTGGATTGATGTTGGTTGCTGCCCTTAGGGGGAGAAGTAGTGGTATATGGTGTTTTTCTCCCATTGCCTTTGATGTCAAAGGGGGAGAGATTGTTAGGAATTGCATGCATAATTTATCAATTATATGCAAATAAAGATTAAATAGAGGAATGAAAAAAACACAAAAATAATAACAATGAGGAGAAAAATTTTCACGTGGTTCACCCAAACTCAGGCTACATCCACCAAATAGAGAGTCCAATATTATTATCTAGCAAATTGAATCGATTACAACCAATAATCCCTTTCAACTCAATACTGCTGCAAAAATGCTACAAAATTCTCTACAGAAATCCCTAACCCTTAATCATTTTATCAAGACTTATGTCGGTTCCAAAAATTGGGTTATAATATGTCAGCCAATACAAAAATAACTCCTGATGCCACCTTGACCCTGCCTTGGGGGCGTTGCCCCCAAACCCCTCTTAAATAATTTAGGGGGAAACTGCACCTATAGAAGTGGGGAAAATTTAACCTCCGAGTTTGATTATGCTCCATATAACAACAAAGATCTTGTTGGTAAGGGGAGAGATGTTTTGATTGTGTTTCAGTGTTTCAAGTGTTGCCATAAATGACAAAGGGGGGATTTGTTGGACATATGAGTTTGTGTTGTTGTCATTGATGTCAAACTTGGTTGTTCAGATGGATTCTAGTTCAGATGTATCTTGTGTTGGTATTGCAGTTGGTGGAATTATTTTTGTGATGTCCCCTTTTTGTTGACATTAGATATTCAATGGGATTAACCTATTACTGACATTCGTAGGCTAATGAGATTGAATAGAGGGTCCTTTGAGGGATGCAACTTCTCCAGTAGATAGAGTTTTGTAGGGTTGGCTTTCGTTTGGCTTCATTCAGACTCCATATGCTCAACTTACTATTTATAGTAAGTCAGGATTTGATAGAGAGGGACCCTTACTAATTTTAGTAAGGCATTTGGTCAAGTGTAGCTTCATTTACTTAGTCCCCAGTTCAGACGGCGTTCAGTGTTATTAAGTAATTATGGAGATATTAATGTTTATTTGGTCAAAATAAACATTAATGATTTTAAAGGATCATATTATAAAGTTACAATGTAACTTTATTTCATAACTTATTTGAGGGTCAAATCATCATTAAAGGGGGGGGGGGATTAAATGATTAATTATTGGGCGCCAACTCCAAAGTATTTAATGAAGTTTTTAAAGTGCACATGTTATATCTATTTAATTTTATTAAATGCAATTTAATGGCTTCATGAGAAATCAAACTCTCTTGGAAAAGTATATAAGACTTTTGGAAAAAGGGAGAAGAGAGAATTATGTGATTGGAGTTTTTGATTGAAGTTTCTCTAGAGCATTGAAGTGTAGAATACCAAGGGTTTCTATAGGATTCAAGGCTCGTCAGCATTGGAGAGCGTGGCTTCTTCATTGTAACAACATATAGAGGGTGTGCGATATCATCTGATTATGCTTGTGAGAGTTGGCTTCATTCAAGAGTCAATATTGAGCTAATTGGAGGGTTTATTTCAGAGTTTGTTTGCTGATTGAAACGGATTATATTCAGAGATTTATTTTATGTTATAGTGCCCATGAACAGTGCGCTACAATACCCGTGAATAGTAAATCGCTACAGTACCCATGAATAGTAAACACTACAGTACTAATGCATTTTAGAAGAGTTAATCTACATAAATTCAAAGGGGTTTGAAGAGAGATTTCAAATTGTTGGAGGCTACATTTATTATTGTTAGTACCACTCATTGGCACGTGGGAATTACATGTATGTATGACAAGTGTTTGTGTTAATGACAATCTATTGTAAGTGCATTTTGTCTCTTAGAATGCATGCCAAATGTTCATAGAAATGTCTAACAATTTAGCATATTTCATACTATGTCAGTCACACATTGTCATTGAAAGGTTAGTGGTAGGTGTTACATTGTATTCTCATTTAGTTTCAGACTTTGATATATGTCCTTTTGAGTTCAATGAATGCATAATATCATCTCTTAAATCAGAATATAAAAAAGAAACCACAATCAACAAGTACAAAATTTTCATGACAAGTGTTTGACAATATTCCTTGAGCATTTAAATCAGAAATTTTCAATCAGATTTGGCAAGGGATACTACAATTTTGGTGTTGGTTGTGGCAATATGTAGGAAATAGTTTTAAATGTTCATTGACGATTTGGTTTGGTTTTCTAGTTTGTGATTTGTAGAAGTCAATTGTTACTACTTTCTGATAGGAAGAGTGTTTGTCAGACCGGTCCAAAAAGTCTTTGGTGGCCTCTAGATATGTTGTAGTTTAGAGGATGTGATTATATGATTCTTACAGTATTCTCAATATGATTCTCTTGTGGTGTTGGTTCTTCACAAGTGAGTTATGTTGATTTGAGTGTGATATGTTCAACTATGTTGTGGTTTGGTGTGTCTGATTGGTTTATCTTATTTAAATCATATTTTTGGTCCAAAAATGCTTTGGATGAATAGTTGGGATATTGTTTTGTGTCTCACCTTGGTGTGTGGAGATCCACATGGAGTATTTTACATCAAAATATATTTTTTTGCCCAATTGTTTGACAAGCTTTGATGCCTATCTACACGTTACAATTTGGTGCCGATCTTGGAGGATGTGTTAGCATGTGTAGATAATTGCATATATCTTGGAAGGATGTTTTTATGATGTATTTGGGTCCCCTCTTTCTCCTGGAGTGGACCACCTTGATTAGTTTTGGTTTGGGTGGCTTACTTTGTGAAAAAATGTTCATTCTATTTTGGTCAAACCTCAATTAGGTTTTTGATGTTCTATCTCATATTTAAGAAGTGAGGATGGATGTGTGAATTGATGAGAAATATATGCGAATGATATGCAAATGATATGCAAGAAGATTTGAGTTTGTGAATGTGTGAAATTCAGATTGTGAAGAGCTTTCAAGGTGATATATTCAAGAAGACAATGTGCAAAGACAGAGACAATGTTCAAAGATGTTTGGCATGATATTGGTCACTTGATTTTGTTGTTCAAAGACAATTTCATGTTCAAGAGATCCTTCTCATATCAGTTCTACTATTTTTGTTGTTGTTGTATGACAATGAGTTTTCTAGTGGCATTTTTTGTATCTTGCCCTGAAGTAGTGAGTGTCAGTTGAGAAAGTCCTTATTTTGTATCTTGCCTAAGGTTGTGCACCTTAGTTCTGCAAGTCCATCAAGTGTTGTTTGTCCTTGGCAATGAGCCTAAAACTTTGTAATCATTGTTATTCATATTGTGAGTCAGAATTTCATCGTGGTTTTTCCCAGTTTGGGTTTTCCACGTAAAATCTTGTGTTCATGTGTTGATGGTTAGTAATTTTTTCAATAGGGTTTTGTATGGTTGAATATTGTTTATAATTAATATATTTTGAAGTTCCAAACTGATTCACCCACCCCCCTCTCTCAGTCCTACCTTGGGTTCAATAGAGTCTCCATCAAATGGCTAGAGATATCCAAAGGAAATTCAATTTTGATATAGTATAACATATCATCTCTCTGAAATGTCTACTCAAGAATCACTACATCCAAAAAATATAAAATATTCAAGCAATATCTTGAAGCTCATGCCAATTTTTAAGTGCAACATTGATTAGTTAGAAACTAATCCAAAAAAATATTCATTTTATTTTAAATTTTGGCATGAACATGTAACAATTTCACACATGTAATAGTAGTTATTTTCTTTGATTTTGAGCATTCAATGTTTTCAACTATCTTATAGACTTATTATAAATAAGAGCCTTGTCCATATGTATAAGGAGAATATTTTAAGGATACTCATACCATAAGGGCTCTATAGGCTATTATTTTTTTCAAAAAATTTCAAATGGCAGTGGTCTTTATTTGTTGAACTCATTTCAAGTACCATGTGAATTTGTGATTGTGCATCACCAACAAACTAATATATAAAGTCATAATTTTTTTTATTTCATTGTTAATTTGAGAGTCTTTTACACAATCAATTTATGCTTATATGTTTTCTTTAAAATTATGATTGTGCAAATACATACTATTAAAAAAAATGTTGATCTAGTGAATAACTTATGTTGTTAATTTAGAGTAGCTTTAAGATTTTTATAATTTATTTTACCTTTTCCTACATTTTGACCCAAAAGAAAGTTCACTAAAAATAATAAGAAAAGTTAGCTTCTAATTTCCCAAAGTTTGTTTCACAAACCATGTTCCACATTTGCAAGCTTCCCATATTAGCAAACATTTGCATGGAAGTGCACATTTGAATGTCAATATATTACACTATACACAAAACCAATAAAAGAAGATATGAGTTAACCACACCTCTTGGAATGATCACGTTATCCAGAAATTAGCAAACACATAGTTGTGTTTCTTAAACAATATAACATCTCAAATAAATAAGCTAAATTTTACTAAACATATTCCTCATCACTATGTTGGGGAGATATTAGATCATGACAATCTTCTATTTCATTTTTAAATCTAGTCAAAAACTTATGTGTTTCCAACTTGCCATCAATGAGGTCCTTGGCACACATTTAATGTAGATCATCTAAACATGTTTATCTTTCTAATGATAGTAGCGCCCAAAAATATTCTACCTTGTTGAAATGGTAGACTTCTTCTTATCTTGAAAAGTAGTTTCTTCAATAATAGATGGATTTCATTCGTCTATGTTTTCATTATCAAGAAAAATATACAATTTCTAAACTTGAAAAAAAAATAGCATCATAATCTTCATTCTTAGAATTAATACCAACAATTCAATTGAGAACAAATTGAAACATACTAATATGCTACAATATTATCACCTTTATTCATATTCAAGCTAGAGTATTTGCCTGATTGACTTCTTGCACAAGAAAGCTTGAGAGCTAAATAATGTATTCAAAACATCTTATATTTGATGTGAAGTTTTTGTGAGATAAATATGATGCAAGTATGCATTAAATAATCTAAGACCAATCATGCAATTACTTTTCAATCTTTTTTCTTTTTTTTTTTAAGTCTATTTGACAACTTCATCTATATCTTTGACTTTATTGTACTTCAAATCATAATATCTAATCATTTTTAATAAGAATCAAATGCACTTAAATTTACAATATATGAAAATCTTACCCCTCAAAATCAACAACAAAATATGATTTCTCCATTTACACATAAAAACTTAATTATTTATACATCCAATTTGAAAAAAAAAACTATACCTTTATGCAAAGAGAATTTGTGAAAAGCAAAACAAAGTTTATAGGAATCTAAAACCTCTTTTACTTACCAACAACACTACCCAATGCAATCGGTAATAAGAAAAACAAAAGTTGTTTAGAAGTTCTTTTGGAATGAACTTTGTAAAAACAAATCATAAACATTCCCCCTAGCTTCATTTAATTTATTTCATGCTTTTTCCAATTTTTTTCGAGGGATTTAGGAAATAGCTATAAAAATATGTTTAAATATTATTTTCATTTACAACCCTAAAAGAATATAACACCATCCCAATAAACGTGAGCAGTCAGCAATTAATATAAAAATGGACCTTCTTTATGTGCTTGTAGCCTTTTGTGCACTGCCCAATTTTATTAATTAATTGGCAGAAATGTCAGCATTGTTATAACATGAATTGAATTGTTAGGAATCATATTTAAAAATTAATAGAAAATCAAAAGTGCATTTTGATTTCTTTATAGATGATATCAAAAGTTTGTATCGATATTAGGTTGAAGTTGGCAGGAAAAATGTGTAGAAAAATCAAATTGCATTTTATATTATTTATATTGATTCTATAAAAGTTGTTTTCCATCAATCATCTTACAAGATCTTATAGTAAATTCGTATATACAACTATCACATCCAACAATGTAATACTAAAAACATTATTAAATAATAATAATAATCTATAGATGTAATTTTATTTGTGACACACAATATACTTTTATCGTATTTATAATAGCTGATTCAATCCATGGGGCATGATAAGATGAGGATGGATAAGAAAAAATAATAATAAGCTTCATAAGGAGAGGAAAAAGGAGGAAAAGATAGAGAGAAAGGACCGATAAGAGAATCTCAACCATTTGTACATGAACCAGGATGGAGGGGAACTTTCCTTGTCTGCGATGTTTGCTTACAAGTGAAACGTTCAACCTTGGTTTCTAATACCTCGGCCAAGATCGATACTACCATGCTCGATGATGAAAATTAAGCATTGTGAATAAGCCATGGATCGCCAGTTTCATCTCATCTATATATATTGCATTTCGTTGCATTCCATCCATCCATAAATCCATATCGATACATATCATTCATGCATAGTCATGACAATGGATGCTCTATTTTTTATCCTCTTACACAGGAATGAGTCCTAAGTCCTCCATACCTTCTATCTATCATTCAATCACCCCCCTCACCCTCCCTATCTAGGTCATCATCATAATTGCATACCCTGCATCGTTTCCCATCCTAGGTCATCCTATAAGCAAAGCAAGTTACTCTATCTACACAGGTACATCGACTCATGCACACCTAGACTACAATAGGCCTTTACATCAATTGCCTAGTCTCAATAGGTACGCTAAGTCCAACAAACACCACAAACAACCTACAACACAAACACTATCAATTGATCAACCAATCAAACATAATCAAAACAAACAATTACATCAATTGTCTAAGTCTCAACGAGTATTTTGCTTCAAATACCTTGACTTCATCGAGCAATTACATCAATTGTATAAGTCTCATCGGGTCAATTTGAATCACTTACTCAAACTTTATCTTGTCCAAGTGAACAACTGACATCAACTATCACGCTTTGACTCAATCGAGGCAATTCAACCGATTGCACTAGATTGTCCAACCAATTTTGATCAATTGTACAACATCAATCAAAAGCACACACTACATTTGCCTTGTATCTCCTCCATGACCTAAGGGTACTCAATGGCTTGTCGTTTCTCCATTGTACCCCCGTTTTCCTCCATTCTCTCACCATTTCCTCTAAATTCCTCTATTCTATTGTCCCCTAACTTCTTTCTCTTTTTCAAGAGATTGCCCAATTTTCTGAAATTTTGTCCCATCTCTTGAGGGGACATACCTAACCACTACCTTGGTGCATACTGGGGCATGTACTATGTTTAATTGTTTTTTTTTTAAACAATGTGATAAACCACACCATCTCAAAGAGGGGTAAATGTAGACACCCAAATCTGTCCACTTAATTGAATGAATATTTAGTATTTATTTGATTTTTTAACCATTGATCAACAGTTAATTAAATTGATATTTAATTAATTAATCTTAAACCTCTTCTTCTCTTAATTAAATAAAATTTTCAATTTATTTAATTTAATTCATTAAATCATATTCTAACAATTAATTAAATGAATAAAGCATATTTGTTTAATTAAACCCTCTCCACACTTAAATAAATATTTATTTAAATCTCTAAAACCCTCCCACTTGAATTCTCCTACAAATGCAAGTTGCACAATTTTAGTTGAAATAGACGAATTTTATTTTAATTAAAATCCTCTTTTATCCTCACCCACTTCCTCACTAACCCCCTTCTAGACTCTTCTAACCTCCTTCTAGACTATTCTAAACCCTTCTAATTAGCCTAATCCCCCTCTCTAATCATTTGCACATTCCCAAACAAAGGTCACTTCTCAAAAATGCCTCAAACTCTTTGAAATGCATTAAAGGCTTTTATTCTTCAACAAGTTAACCCCCAAAGTCTTTCAAAGCCTTTATGGCTCTTACATAACCATTAATGGTTAACTCAACTTCCCCACATCGTTAGAGACTTTCCCTCTAACTCAACCCTCATTTAACTCATGAGTCTGTTCAAGCATTTATTGTTTTGACCATGGTTATCTCCATTAACTCTTTCACAAGAGTTTATCTAATAGATAAAAGCTTTATCAACTAACTCAAGCCTAACCAAACCCTCCTAGGGTAACCCTCATGTCTCCTTAGGCATTAAAGGCTCCTTCTCTCTCCTCTCAAGCCATCTCATGTTGACACCTGTCATCATGGGATTGGGTTGAAAGCCATCACATGGATCACAAACCCATCAATCCTAGCCCTTCACAAGCTCACTCAATCTTGACCATTCAATCAACATTTTTCCCTATAAAAGGACCTCGTTTCTCAAGCAAAGGAGAAAGCATTTTTGCATTGTTATTATACTTGTATGTTCATAGAGATTTCTCATAGCAATCTTATTCTAGATATTTGCATAGCAATAGATTTTAGATCATCTTTCAACCACTTTCAAATCTTCATGTCATCCATGGTTTTGTGCTAAAAGTTGAGAGCTACTTACAATCACCCATTTGGATCTTGGAGAGGAGAAGAGAAAGGGAGGAACATCTATGAGCATCTTTGGGAGAATCTTAGGGAGTCTCATTTCTCTCTTTCATTTATGTATGTTTTTCATTGTTTGCTTTATATCTCTCTTGGTATGCATCTTAAGGTTTTTGAGTTCATTTGTGTTTGGTTTTGGTTGGAACTAATCTATTAACGTTTGAACTTGTGTTTGTGCCTTGTGCCCCTTTTCCATTGCATCATTTGGTGAACCTGACGTGAATCGAACACGCAACCTTCTGATTATTTTTTTGTGATTTTCCAGATTTTCATGCACAGGTTGCGCTTTAGCGCTTTTGTTCTGCAATTTGGCATCTTTGTCTGTTTTAGCACTACTACAATATGAAGTTTTGGCACTTTTGTTAGGGTTTTAGCACTTTAACACATTAATTATCGCTTTTGCAGTGATATGGCACTTTTGTGCTCTCTATCTGTCAATTTTTATTTTGTCTAAAACTTCTATTGTAGAGCTTTTGTTCATATTTGGGCGCTTTTGTCGTAATTAGCGCTTTGGTTTTCCCACAGATTAGCGCTTTTGTTCCAGAGAGTTCAATATTGTTACCGAGAACTGAATTTAGGCTTGTGGGAGACCACCTCAAGTTTTGGATTTTCACTAACTTATTTCTTTGCAAGTTTCTAACAGTTTCTTGCAGGTTGGAGGAGTTAAAATTAGGATTTTTTTATTTATTTTTAGCTTTTTTTCAAAGATTGGTTAAAAAGAATTCATATTTTCTTTTTGGTAAAAAGAACCTCACAATTTCATTTTGGTTCTTTAAAACAAGTCAAAACTTGTCTTTTGGACTTAAAAAGAACATCACTTGCAAAGATAAAATTTACAACAACTTCAACATTTCTTTTTGCAAGTTAGGTTCACACTTTAAGTTTGGGCTATAAAAAGAATAATCAGCTTGTCCATTTCTAACAAAGCGACTTACTTTCAAGCAACGTGCTTTCATTTCTTTGACCAGGATTTCCATTCCTAGTTAAAACAAACAAATTGTTTTGTGGGATAAAAAGAACACCACATATGTTGGAGCAACATCTCCAAATAGAAAATAGATCACATTGCAATAAAAAAAAGTTAAAAAGAACAAGTGTCTTTTGTGTTTGGAACGCTTGTGCAAATTTGTAGAGTGGTCCCAGTTCTAACACACACTATCCTCTCCCTTGGCTCTCGTGGTCCTAGGTGCAAGAGAAAAGTGTTAGTAACACTCTAAATTTTCTATTTTTAAGAGAGGACTGCCAAGAGACACATCACTCTTGGGATGACCTTGCACGGTAAATCCTTCGAGCAGCTATAGAAATCAGGTGAGAACGAAAGTTGTAGCCTTGGGTGTAGTTGTTCCTACAGTGTAACTTGCCGAAAGGATATATGGGCCCCACCGTGAGTTACAAGGCTCTTAAGTGAGTCACTGCAGAATGAAATTATGTCCAAAAACATCGAACATTACTAGACACCTCTTATTTTAGAAGCCCACCCGTTCTATTGATTGAGGATATTTGTGAAAAGTTCAGTACAAGAGCATAGATGGTTTTGCTCCCAAGATACTCACCATACATATTTCCTTGAGTAGAAACAATGCTTTTTGAAAGGCTACTTGTAGCTTGATGAAAGTGGTGACTCCCCCATCATAGGGATCACCTATCTGTTATGCTTGCACAAGACTTGAAGTATATCAAATCCTTACCTGCGACAACGGGATACATAAGGTATGTAGTACCAAAGTCAAAGAAATATCAAGTTGTGGGATAAAAATATTGCAACTAGCCATTACCTTAGGGATAAAAAGTGTTTTAGTTGTCTTCGTCTTGTTTCAGACCAGTAAAAATTTGGGCCGACTTTAGGCCTAGGAACATACATACATTTATAAGGGTCAAAAAGTTCATGATTGAGTTGATTTAGACCCACACCCATTGTGCCTTTATTGAAAAGGGGCAAGACTATGTGCTTGTGTGCTTGACGTATTTTCTTGTCAAAGGATTCAAACAATTGAAACAAAGTATCCATCCAACAAATCTACATCAACATTGATCATTTTGTATGACCATTCCCCATATCTTGAGAAGAAGAAGTCTTCATCAAAAGACTAAGTTGAAGAAGAGACAACCTGGTCCGAGGGCCCTTATCAAGAGGTGGAAATTTCTCTATATCAATAGACAACTCTTTCTCTCACATAGAATATTCTTGCGTCATATATGCTTGTACCTTCAGGGCAAATCCAACGAATTTGATAAAGAGCCTTTGAGCAATAGAGCTTTCACTCAATATAGAGCTTTTGATTATCAAAAGAACAAAGGGGGCAAGATCAATCCCGCTTTCTTTCCTAATAATTGTATCACATGCAACGAAGCTCGACAGGAACCACCAACCCATATAAGAGAGGAAGAAGTAGAAATCCCCTTCATAATGAAAGAGTTTTATTGAGACACATATCCTATCCACTTTCACATCCAAACATCACAAATTCACTCAACTCTCAACACAAAGAGGTCTTGTCCTTAGTCCTTTCAGATATTGCTTAAACAAACCAACAAATCATTTTTAGGGTGTCTCTACATCTAGGATCAATCATCCTAAGAGGCATTTCTACACATCTAGATAGGTTAAAACTAGTTTATGAGTGCATCCTCTCATTACTAGGTAGCTTGGATTATAACACATCTCAAACCTTGCTATACCTCATCGCATCAAATTGTTGAAAAACACAAAAGCAATTCAAAAAGAACTTTGTTAATATACAACCTTTAGTATTAGAGATCTATCTTCCACCAAACATTTCAAAAAAACTTGTCTTCCATCAACCATTTCACCACGCCCTCACCATTTCAGAATCTTGGATTTATCCTAGGAAGACCACCTCATATTCATTTTCACAACATCAACTTTTAAACCATGGCTCAAACAAGAGCAATGAAAATTCGACAACCAGAAATTGAAGAGGAGGATGAAAACATCAACGACTTTCATGAGGCCTTTGGAGGAGGCACTAATGATGAAGATCCCAACACTCCAACTCCAGAAGAATTGGAAAGAGCACAACATAATCCAAAATTCAACAGACTCTTTGATGAAATTCTTAGAACCAATGCCAATGATCATTTCTTGAGACTCACTAAAGAGGGTGCCAAACTTCCCTCCAATTTTGATACAACACAATTACGACAAACATTCGAGCAACATAGCCATCACAATGGTGGAGGAGATAGATACTACTTCAGCTACGACCCTAATCATCAAGGGAATCCTCCACCTCCTCCTTCAGAAATAGACACGTTGAGGCAACAAGTACAAAATATCGCCCAACAACTGAATAGTGGTTTGAAGATCAATCAATTCTCACTTAACGAGATTTGTCCATATCCGTTTGACAAGAACATGCTTATGCCACTTTTTCCACGAGGATTCAAAACACCCAAATTTGAAAAATATAGAGGCAAAGGAGATCCTAGGGACCATGTGTGAGAATTTCACTCTGCTTGCTTAGAGGTGGCCTATGAGGATGCATATCTGATGCGCCTCTTTCCTCAAATTTTGGGAGGCACAACCACACAATGGTTTTCACGACTGTTGGGTGCTATTAGAACATTTGAAGAACTGGTCCAAAAATTTATTGCTCATTATGCATACAACATAGAACGTGACGTCACCATGGTAGATTTGTGCAACACAACAAAAACCAGGGGAGTTGTTCTCAACTTTCCTACAATGGTGGAGACAACTGTCTAGCAGACGCTCTCTTCAACTACCTAAGCAAGAATTAGTGGAAATTTTCATTTCCAACTTAAATGATAAAATGGAATTTCATTTGGACATGAAGGGCACAAAATCCTTTGAAGAAATGATAACTCAAGGGCTCAAATGTGAAAGATCCCTCATAAAAAAGGGACATCAAAATTTATAATGAACACAAAGATGGTCCTCATCCACACTATAATAGTGACAAACCAAAATTTTGGAACAAAAACAAAAATGTTGTCAATGACAGGATAGTGGACGCAAGAACAAAGAAAATTGCACAACCTGTGGTTAGGTTTGCAGGACCAAATCCCCCTCCTAACAACAACACCAACAATAATCCACAAAATTAAGGTCACAATACACAACAAGAGGAACCAAAACAAAAGTATCAAAACTACAAGCCAAAACGTACATATATGCCCTTAGGGGAACCTATCAAAATGATCTTACACCAATTAATATCCTCCAATCTTGTGACCTTACCAAAAACATCCAATTATGAGCCTCAAGTCAAGCCTCCATGGTGGCGAGATCACAAACATTGTGAATTTCACCAAGGAAGAGGGCATAAAACAAGCAGTTGCCATCGGCTAAAAGATCTTGTTCAGGATCTTATCAGTAGACGAGAAATTGAAATTGAGGGACATGACCCAAAAACATCCAATGATGATCACTTAATGTTCCAAAATCCACTTCCATCACATGATCAAAGGGGTCCTTCAACCTCAGGGAGAAACATAGATACCACGACCAATTACACACAAGCCGCATACAATTATACTATGAATCACCTTTATGATGTAGATGAACAAGTTGCAACTCTTACCATAAAAGATCAAAATCCTGCATACAACGTTGTTACGCGTCGTAGCAAGATTACTATTCGAGGGGCACCATTAGGAATGACACCCCTCTCCAAATAATATAATCTTATAGAGTAATTGGATAAGACGCCTGCCCTCATCTCCATATTAGAGCTTTTACGCTTATCCCCCTCACATAAAACAATCTTGGACCAAGCTCTCCAAGAAGTGTTTGTCTCCACCAACCTCAACACAAATCAGTTTCAAGCCATGGTTGGTAGTCTAAAATCATCACCATGTCTCACTTTTATCGAAAGTGACAACACATCCTTCCAACAAGCCCATAATGCCTCCCTCCATATTGAAAGGTTCGTAAACCAACATAGAATCAAGCGAGTCTTGATTGACAATGGGGCCGACTTAAACATATGCACCTTACAGTTAGTCAAAACATTGGGTATGCAGCAGAATCAGTGGATGCCAGCAAGAAGATAACCATCAAAGCATATGATGATGTAGAACATTCTTCCAAAGGAGCTGTTACATTACCCATCAAAGTTGGGCCGGTGGTGAAGCATGTAGTTTGCCAATTTCTAGACCTTCCTTTTCCATACAATCTCTTGTTAGGGAGACCTTGGATACATGCCATGCAAGCCGTCCCATCCACCTATCACCAATGTATCAAGTTTCCACATAATGGGGTAGAAATTACAATCCTCGATGATGCTAATCCATTTTCATATTGTAATAATATTCACCATCAGCCAGACTCACCATACCTAGCAACAGGGAAGCTGTCATTTCCTCATCGTATGTTAATACCTCTCTTTCCAGCTTAACAACCCCTACACCAAAACATGAGAAATTAAAAATGAAAATGGTTGAGGAAGGTCCTGGTGAATATAGTCTTAGCCAACTCTTTTGTGTTGGGCAGTTACTCGCATCCCCTAAGACTCATGGCAAACCCCAAGGTTTACTTCAATCACTGCTGGCCAAAAGAACTTACACTTTGGCACACTTCATCCCTGGTAAAATTCAAGAGGAAACCATGAATGATGACCTGGCAGGATGGATCTACACAGACCCTCTCAACAATGAAAGCCCAAAGGCTAAGCTCCCCACTGACAAATATGGCAAAGGCTTCACTATAATGCAAAAAATGGGCTATGATGGTCGTAATGCTTTGGGACCTTGCAAGAAAGGACGACAAGAGCCCTTACAACTTGAGTTGAAACCAAGAGATAAAACTGGACTAGGTTTTCAAAGAGAGTCTACTCCTAAGCTTCGATTCAAAGGAAAACTTAGCAAATTTGTGTATCGACCAATTACCCCAAGGATGCAATCCTTAACTATATCTGAAACCCCAATAGCACCAGCAACCCCACCTCCAATAGTACATAAGCCAGTAACTAATGCACTATTCAATTCAAATGACATCCCAATTTGGTACAGTAATTGGATGCTAGAGAGTGATTTTGAGATAGACTCACATGAGTGGGAATGAGATTCAGTGCATTTAAATGATTTAGACGAGGAAGAAACATCACCTCCACCACCTCGTAAGGATATACCAGTTTATGGAGAAGCATGGATTAAAAATTTTTGGGATCTTGAGGTAGAAGAAACTTCCACAGGCCCTATGTCAATCTTACGCCTGAATCTGGCAAGGAGAGTACCATCAATGAACTTCACCCCTCCATATTAAACCTCACCGATGCCTCCTACAAACTCAACTTAATTGATGAACTAATGCCTATCATTCATCCCAAACTCATTGAATGGAACCTGAAAAAATCCCCCATGCCTTGACCATTTCCAAAATGATGAGGCACTCATAGACTTTCTATAATTACAAGATAACATACCAAGCAGAGATCATAAAGTTGGGTTTTCCATTGAACTTAATAGAGCAACATAATTTGGGGCAGATACCAAACCTTTCAGCTACAAAAATATTACAATAAAGCATGGATCTTCTAGTGAAAACCACATGGTGACACTTTTAGAACCCAAAAAAGTAAAAACAAAGAGCGTATCCAAAGGTGAAAACCTCTCTGAGGCGCTTGAGGATGAAAGGTTTGAAATCCTCCCCTTTAGTACGAATCAGGAGAGATCAACCATCCTAATAGAAGAAATGAAATAATTCAATGTGGGGACCCCTGAGACTCCTCACAAAATACATTTGGCATCTCTATTAACTCCTGAAGAAGAGCCAAAATTTGTGGAATTCTTCCAAAAGCGCCAAATCAGCTTTGCGTGGTCTTATACAGACATGTCCGACTTAGATCCAGATTTGGTCATGCATCACTTAACTATAGCAGAAGGAGCTAAACCTGTCAAACAAAAGCTCAGAAAGATGCACCCATAGATTGTTGTTCTTGTCAAGGCTGAACTTAAAAATCTCTTGGATGTTGGTTTCATCAGACCAATTGATTATGCAGAATGGATCTCCAATATTGTACTTGTTGGTAAACCTAATGGGGGCATCTGTATCTGTACAGATTTCAGAGATTTAAAAAAAGCATGTCCTAAAGATGACTTTCCTTTACCAAACTTTGACATGATTGTTGATCTAACAGGAGGTCATGCGATTCTTTCTCTCATGGATGGATTTTTAGGATATAACCAGATTAAAATTGCTCCAAAGGATCAACACAAAACTACTTTCACATGTCAATGGGGAACATACTGTTGGAATGTAATGCCATTTGGTCTAAAGAATGCAGGGGCAACATATCAAAGAGCCATGACTACCATCTTCCACGACATGATACACACAATAATGGAGATTATGTGGATGATTTACTAGCTAAATCATTAACAAGAGAGGGTCATCTTGCAGTACTGGATAAATCTTCAATAGATTGGAACAATAGCACGTCCATCTCAATCCAAAGAAATGTGTCTTTGGAGTAACTTCCGATAAACTCTTAGGATACATCGTCTCAAGTAAAGTCATTGAGGTAGATCATGCGAAAGTCAAGGCGATCATGGAAATGCTACCTCCAAAGGATATCAGCTAGTTGAGGACATTACGAGGGCGATTACAATCTGATGCCCTGCAAAATGGATAAGGTTAGTCTAAGAGAAACACACACAAGACAAGAAACTGTTAGTGTTATTCAATCAAAAACTAATCTAAACAGGCATATCAAGAGAGACACTAAAATCATGCTTATATATCTAACTAATGAAACAAAGATAATGAGGCATCTCCAAATGCCTCTTAGCATGTTCTTAGCTCCTTCTCCCTTGTTCCTCTCCTCTCCAAGTTCCAAAATAGTGTAGCTCTCAGCAATTTTTTGCACTATGGATGCTTATGGAGGATTGAGAATGAAATATTGTTCTAAATGTAAATAAAGAAGCAAATATTAAGCTATTGATACTAAAATGATTTATTTTAACCAAAATGACAATATATGAGTTAATTATGCTAAAATGCTCTCTTAAAATGCCTATAGCTTAAATGCATACAAGTTTTCAGGATCTGGATTATGAAGAAATGGGCTCTATTTATAGGAAAAATGGAGCAATGAATGGTTGAGATTGAGCAATCTCAACAAGGGTCAGGATTGAATGATTTCAAATCCATGTGAGGGCTTTCAACCCAATCCCAAGATGACAAGTGTCAATGTGAGATAGGTTGAGAGGGGAGGGAATAAGCATTAAATGCTTGATATGACCTTGGGAGCTAAAGTCAAGGTTGGTTGAATGAATAAACTCTTTATTCAAAGAATAAAGCTTTTATCCAATGGATAAACTCTTGTGCAAATGTGAAATGGATGAATATGGTCAAAACAATAAATGTTTGGGGAGACAAGTTTGAAATAACCATAAATGGTCATGTAAGAGCCATTAGTGGTCTTAGAAGACTTTGGGGGTTAATTTGTTGAACACACAAAACATTAAATGCTTTTCAAAGACTTTGGAGTCTTTGAGAAGTGACTCCATATTGCTTAGGAATGTGACAATAATTAGGGGATGGTTTAGGCTAATTAGGAAGAGGTTAGAAGAATCTAGAAGGGGATTAGATTTTGCAAGTGGATTTGGTGGGTGAGGGAAAATAGGATTTTATTAAAATAAAAATTCATTTATTTTAATAAATGTGTGCAAGTTGCATTTGTAGGAAAATGCAAGTGGGGGGGGAATAAATGATTTAAATAAATATTTTTATTTAATTTATTTAAAAGAGGAAAAGGGGATTAAATGAAATAAATATGATTTATTCATTTAATTGATTGTGAATTTGGTTTAATGAATTAATTAAAATAAATTGAATAATTTATTTAATTAATAGAAGAATGTTTGGGGATGAATTAATTAAATATTAATTTAATTAATTGATGGCTAGTGGATTTTTAATCAAATAAATAGCAAATATTTATTTAATTAAGCTGGACAGATTTGTGTGACTACATTTGCCCCTCTTTGAGACGGTGCGGTTTATAGTGTCGTTTCAAAAAAAGAAAATTTGGTGTGAAGAAAATGCCCCATAAAATGTAAATTTAATGGGTGGTATGCCCCCTCGAGAGATGGGCCGAAAAATTTCAAAAAATCGGGCGATCTCTCGAAAAAAGAATGAAAATTGGCAAGGTGGTAGAAGAGAAGAAGTTAGGTATACGGGTGAAAAATAGAAGAAAACGGGGGAAACATGGAGAAATGGGGGGCTCGGGAAGTTCACGGGGACCACGGTGGTGAGCTGGGAGAAGTTATGGTGACAGCGAAGGGTATAAATGGGGTAAAAGGGGTGAAAACAGGATCATTTGTGACCGCGACCATTTGAAAATCAGAGCTCTGATAGGGACATTTGGAGGAGTGAGTAGCAGTCAGGATGTCGATCCCAATCACCGAGCACAGATACGAGCGAGTCTGACGGTTCCAGCATCCAGATGACTACGGACCAGCGGTACGCAAATTTGAAAACTTAATTTTTGTGCATTTTTGATAGGTTTTTAGCTGAGTCCAAGTCAAGTCGGAGCAAGAGCGCTGAAACTATGGTTTTGGTGTTTTTGCTTCATAAACTAGCGCTATTGTGTCGCAATGGCGCTATTGTCCCCTTGTTTGAGCGCTTTTGCTCTGTATTAGCGCTATTATATGCGAGTTTTAGCGCTTTTGCAGTTTTAGCATTATTGAGGGCTTAATTGAGCGCTATTGTTTTTAAGTAGCGCTACTGGGTGGTTGTTTGAGCATTGTTGTAGTTTTAGCGCTATGGGATAGGTGATTGAGCGCTTTGGTTAGGGTTGTAGCGCTATTGTTTGGAAATCAGCGCTTTTGTTGGTATAATAGCACTTTTGCTTTAAGATAAAGAGATGCCCCAGTTTGGATGAAGAAAATCTCCTGATGCCAATGATTGATGGATGACGAGGTGAAGTGGGAGTTGTTTTGAACCATAGCAGCCTGATAAGACTTAGGTCATTGGTTAGGAGAAATGTCCGTTGAAGTCTAGGTGGCCATGATTGCTTACCTGTTGAGACCCGAAGATACTTGATCAAAGTATCTGTTGATAGTCTAGGTTTAAACTTAAGAAAGTTTGAAAACAAAACAACTAATGGTGATTGATGAATGTCCATGTGCAGGAGGAGTTGTGCATGTTGCAGTTACGTGAGCGTCATCCTACGACACAAGGGTTGCGGGACCGATTGACACAGGCAGAGATAGACTGCATTGTCGCGACTGGTCTATACGAGGTGATGCACATGCCCATGATTCGTATGAATCACACATTGATCATAGCATTAGCAGAGTGGTGGCACAGTGAGACGTGCACCTTTCATTTGGCACAGGGGGAGATGATCGTGACTCTAGAGGATGTGTGGCGCATCCTGCGGATTTCGATTCGAGGGGAGCTAGTCACATATGATAGATCCTAGGGGACTGTGGCAGTGCAGAGAATATTTGATGAGGATGTATTTATTGACGATGGCTCCATTGCTTGGGAGGATATAGCAGCATTATATGAGCCTCTTCCAGCAGTTTTGTCAGGTATTATGGGAGGACTCTTGTGTCCAGATAGGCGTTCACATGGTTTGGCGGTGGGATGGGGATAGGTTATCGAGATGATGATGACCAAGGGGACCCGATTTGCGTGGGGGTCGTGCGTGCTTGTGCACATGTACTAGGAGCTCCATGAGGTGGTATATCAAGGGAGGGGTTCCTTAGCAGTGGGCATGATGTTGCTACATATTTGGGCCTAGGAGCATCTACCAGTGACTCGACCGGTGAGTCTTAGATTCCATGCAGTAGACCAGCCGTATATGTTTATGTATAGCGGCATGATGAGTCAGCCCCACCTGGGGAAGTTAGAGTGGTGGCGGCGGGCATTAGACGATCTGGATGCAGTGATATGGCGGCCATACTTGGAGTGTAAGCCATGGGATGATGACGCAGAGGCACTGCCATATGTCTTCATGACCTGATTCCTCATTGGGAGGACCTCATACCATGTAGAGAGACAGGTGCCCGGGAGAGTGATGAGGTAGTTCGCACGGCAGCAGGGACTGCCCAGTGGATCTAGAGAGTATGCTCGGGTTATTCGGGAGAGGTATGCATGGGGTCCAGTGCTACCATATGATCAGGCACTGGCAGAGTTCCGGACACTGCAGGCGAGACCATGGGACATACGACCGAGGGTCATGGATGCAGGTGTGACAGATGAGTATACGCAGTACCGGGCGGCGCACCCGATCCCACGGATATCAGATCCAGCAGAGTCGATCCCAGCTTTTGAGGATGAGAGGGGACGGAGACGGAGGAGGGCAGGAGGTCGAGGAGATGGAGGAGGAGGAGGTGGAGGTGGAGGAGGTGGAGGAGATGGAGGAGGTGGAGGAGGATTGGGGATGTGGAGTCAGCGGAGAGGGATAGGTGGACTGCCTTTACAGATATCATAGGGACCATTGATACCGAGAGGAGTTCAGCTGAGTGGGAGGGGGATGGAGAGGGAGATCCCGATGGACAGAGGGGAGGGGATTACTAGAGAGAGTGGTGCAAGGGCGACAGCTATGGATACCGAGGCGGAAGCCATTGGAGATATGCGGGATCACATCATAGTACGCTTGCAGATGCGGATAGAGGATTTGGAGGCGGAGGTGGCAGCTAGGGATGTGCAGCTATTTGCACGGGAGTCAGAGCTGACGGTGGTGCTGTGGGAGAGAGATAGTGCAGTGGAGAGATTGGCAGAGCTGCAGGAGAGAGTGCGGATTAGAGTAGGAGCACAGAGGCCTACAGGGGAGGTGATGAGGGAGATGCAGCAAGCACATGCTGAGATAGAGTACTGGCGGGGTTTATACGAGCAGGTGGTGCCAGTTAGTCTGCGAGCTCTTAGTTATTCTCAGATGTGGCAGGCGAGATCAGAGCGATCACAGAGGGTGCAGAGCAGTGGGGGTGTGATGGGTCCTTTGAGGAGGGAGAGATCAGGGGATGTAGGAGGGAGTGGTGGTTCGATGAGGCCTCCACGGAGAGATGGATCAGGTGGTGCAGGCACCAGTGGTGGAGCAGGTGGAGGTGGCGGTGGTGGTATAGCATCTGGCCAGAGTGGCATTTGAGAGAGCATTTTTGCATCTATGTATTTGTATCATTATTTTGTGGACTGTATCTTGGATGGCTCTTGGTAGCCGATTTTTGTAGACTTCATTGTACTCTGATATATGAGCTGAGATATACATGGAGATCCCATATTTTGATGATATGCAGGTGATTATGTATGGATGTTTATGCAGGATGATGAGTGATTGCTTAGCTGGATATGTGTACATGTATGCATTTGATGAGATGTTTCTTATATGCATGTTTTTATGATGATTTATGATGTTGGATACTGACATATGAATGCAGGTTAATATATGTATGATTTGTTTTGATTTTTGATGTAATGCTTTTATGTATGTAATGCCATGATGATGATGTATGCTTATGATGATTTATGAATAGGATTTTGGTGTTTCCTATTTTGATATAATGATGAGATGATTTATGTGATGATGTTAATGCAATGGTTGAATGAATGATGTTATGTATGGATATGTTTCTAGATGTTTGTTTAAATAAATGCAATATGGATAAACAAAATGTAAAGTACAAATGTTTATATGATAAGGTTTAAATTAATGCATATGTAAAAATGGATATTTATAAAATGGTATGAACCAATGTGTTTTGGAAACAAATGGATTTATGATTCTAAATGCTTTAAATATGATTTAAGTACAAATGATAATGTGATGATATTATAACTTATGGGTATAATAACTACACCTTAATGCAATTAAAAAGATGATAATGAATGCAATGTGAATGAATCCTAAAATGAGCATAATAAGATACTTAGTAATGAATGAATGCACCTTTTAACTATAAAGGAATGTATGCAAATAATAAATGATGAAAAGATGATAAAATGATAATGGATAATCTACACTGTATGAATGCCTAGTAAATGATTTAAAACAGTCAAAGACAATTTGATCCCATGAATGAATCTAATTATTTATGATTGATGCAATGATGTAAATGATTTAATGAAAACTAATGTCAACAATGAACTATATGCAATGTTAAGTTAAAATGGCGTGAATGTACCTAAAGTAAGATGCAACTTAAATGCGATGATGATATGACTATGAGGAATGCAAGGTTTTTGAGACTTTGCATGATGCATTGATGATGTATCAGAGTACTCGGTCGTGATTGTATCCAAGACCAGCTTTAATGTTCATTTTTGCATATAAAGCCTACATATGAATGAATGAATGGATGGGTGATATGTGTAATGCCCCGCCAGGAAACCCCGAAGGGATTAAGCCAACACATGACTAGAGAGCAAATTTTTTTTTTTTTTTTAAAGTTACAACACATAAGATGCAACTAGATATCAAAGATTCAAATTACATAGCGGAAGACATCAACTAACTCCTAAAGAGTTTCCGAACGAGATTACTTAAATTTCACAATTCAATTAACTCACACAATTAGTTCCAATAAGCTGATTATTTAATCATGAGATGATTCCAATCAGGATAATTTCTTTCAAAAGATGGAAATATAAATCACAAGCAAAGATTCATCATTAAGATCCATTCATAATCATCATTCAGGCTTTTCATTTAAAATTACAAACCATACATCTAACATTCTAATACACTAGGATTTCATCATAACATAAGAGATCTTTCCAAGCATATTTAAATTCCTTAACGGCAACTGAGTATAATTCACTACTCTAAGATACATTCTTTCATATCCCAACTTATTGCATTACAAAAGACGATTGCATACTAGCATTTATGATAATCTCATCTAAACCACTTACGCATTCGATTAACATGGCATTCAAGAAAGAACTGCATATAAGCATTTATAGTTAATTCCATTTATCCACTTAGCCATTCTAACATAAGTTAATCATACATGATAAAGCTGAATAAAGGAAACATAAGAGAATACAACACATAACACCATAATGATCTCGGAGTTCACCCCTAAAGGGCTACATCTCTGGGTCTGCTCAACTGCAAGACCCCTCTGATAATTAATAAGGTTAAGAATACAAGAGGTTACACCATACAATCCAGCCATCAAGGCGATACATAAACAATATACAAACGACCGCACCGGTCAATAATTACATAAACGATCCCTGAAAAGAACAGGATCCAGCTGAACATAATCAAAGCTAATACAAGAGTCCAGGAGAGCATCCACAAAACTGAGCCATCACCACCCAAGGTCTAACATGAAACCGACACTCACAAGGGCAGAGACAAAAGGACGACTCACAAAGGTACTCCTAACAGGACAAAACAACAACACACTAGCGAACGTAGGGACAAGTGTCATCACACAACCTAGTATGGATACCATGGCAAGTCTTCATAGGTCCCGACCCCATACACTGGGTCACCCTGGCAACCTAATCCAAGCTTCCGGCCCATCCAAGCCTCGTGTGGACCCACACATCCTCTCGTGATGACAAGGATGGTAGTTTGCTATTTCAGGCCTTCCCACAGCATGTCGAGTCTATGATAGCACTCATCCCATGTGTGAGGCACATTATCTTATTTAGAGATTATTTTCTAATCTACTTAAAGGTTATCACTTATTAGACTCACTTTCGACGGGTTACCCAGCAGCCACTTTGGGCGCGGCCCCCAATCGAAAGCCACTTTCCCATACGACACTAGAACAAACTCAGACGAACTCAAAAACCAAGGAATAGGCATGGTCTGACGAACGGAGTTCAAGAAGAGAGAAACAATCATCAGGTTAAACACGACTCACACAATGAGGATATGACCAAATACGACACTACCACAATACAACAGTCAACTCGGAATCGAGGACTGAAACAGGTACCCCAAGTCAATCCATACGACAGGGTCCTACTAAACAAAGCAGCACATGCCATTTCATAATTAAAGGCGAATACAGAAATTAAACTCGCAAGGCAATAATCAGAAAAGACAATATTTCCTCAAATTGATTTAATCATTACAAGGCGATCAAGTTTTCTACAAGATCTAAAACAGATTACAGTTATCTACCTCAACTAGTGATAAGTTGTTCTTGGTTTTTCTAACTCCTAAGGTTCAAAGCATCGAACAGGCAAATTAAGCCATAATGAGTTTTTAAACCATTTCATAATAATAAAATTCAGACAACCGATATAATTATAAAAAGAGCGTCTAAAAGAAGATAATCATTTCCAAAAGCATATCGTTAAAATTTATAATGCCCAATGGTAAATATTTCACTATTTTTTTTTCAATTACTCAAAAGATATGTTCTAAAATAATATTAACAACATCAATTAGTAATTACATCGTATTTCAACGATCTTCCAATAACATATTATTCTCTATCTTGTTTTTAAACAATACTACCTTAATTAGCCAGATGCTCTAACTAGCTAGAAGGTAAGATATAAACTTATTAATCCAAGATTGGTCCAAAGAATAGCCAATTAATATTCGATGACGAAATTCTCAATTTTAGAACTTAATCAGAAAAGCGCATAAGCCACAAAATGAAATTGAATAATAATTAACTTATAACTTCCATTATAACATTAATTAATATCCAATTATCATTATCAAGATCAATGCAACCTTAATCGTAATTAAGAACTAATTACACTTAACATTCAAATAATATTAACATATTATGAGCATTTTTTTTTTGAATGGGAAAAAAAATACATAAAACAAAAAAACCCATTTAATAAACTACGTTTTACAACAAAAAAACACGCGTTTGAAAACGCGGCTAGGGCGGGCCGTGCCCTAACCCTAGCCGCAGGGTATGATCCGGGGGGCGGCGCCGCTGCGGTGCCCGCAGGTCCGCGGCGCCCTGCGGCCACCGCAGTGTGTCACGGCCAAAACTTTAACACCAGCGAGGGTTGGGGGGGTAAAACCAGAGCACGAGCGGGGAACGAAGGGGGTGCGAGCGGGAGAGAGGGGAGGAGGAGCGGGGGAGCTCCGCTCCCCGCCTCCAATCCCCAAAAAAAACACAGGGTTTGGTTTAAACAATAAACAAAATACGCCCAGTCCAACAAACATAAAAAAAATACGTTTTAAATTTTAATTCGGACACACAGTCCGTTTAAAAAGATAAAAAAAAAAAGCACAGTCTGAGACAAACACCCACGCCCAGCTCGGCATAAAAAAAATAAATGTTTTCCTTTTCCTTTGAAAACACAGTTCGAAATGTCCGAAAAAACGCCACACCCACTGGGATTTCAAAAAAATTTGATTTACAGAATGAGCAAGTTCAAAAAAATATGTTTGGGCATCCTATATTTTGATGGGTATTCATTAATTCAAACACAAATGGTTTCCCCATACCCAAAACAGATGAAGAACATCAAAACCCAATTAAATTTGATCATATTTCTATTAAACCATTCTTAGCAAACCAGAAATTCTTTTGGTAACAAGAAAATAATTCAGAGTCCTACCTTCATTCGCAATGCTGGTAGAGATTACTGAAGAGCCCACCCTGCCAGATTCAGCAAACTGCCTCTTCTCCAAAACCCCCAAAAATCTTTCCAACCAAAATCTCCTCCAAAAATGTCCATCCTCTCCCATTTTCCCCAAATTGGGTTAAATGGAAGAGTTGACCCCAAAAAAATTCTATTTTTGGAATAAAAGTTTTTATTTAAAAATAATTCACAAAAATTAATTCTTTCTAACTAGCAACAAATTAACTTGCTTTATCAATTCCAAAATCGATTTCCTCAATTAATTGAAATTTAATCTTTCTAATTCCAGAATCCAACAGAAGGCAATTACGTCTATTGCGATAAAATATAAAAATTTCTTTTCAACAGCATATATAAAATGCATTAAATATTCCGAATCAATCATTAAATCAAATTTGCTTCCAATTTAAAATAGGCAATTCATTAACAACGAAAATCGCATAACGAATACCCAATTAATTTAATCCATTAATCTCCAATGCACAAATGCATAAATAATCAAGATAATTACTAAGGACTAATTAACCAATTAACCAAACACACCAAGCACGCAAATCGAGAAAGCCAACCAAACAGACGACTCGCGAACCCAAACAAAAAGGGAACACCGACGACGACTGACGATGCTCACTGGAGCACGACTAAGGTCAACTAGGGTCTTACGACCACCTAATCCAACTCTAAGGATTAAAAAGGTACACTCAAACCTGCAATCCAGGTGAAGACGAACCTCGCACTCATGCGGCGTTGTACCTAGAATCTCCTGCAACCAAAGAACATACATGCATACATATATAATAACTTAATGAGAGCATTAGTTTGATACTAGTATCACGAAATAGGAACACTGAATAACTTGCATACAACTAGTGAGAAAATCACATCAATAGCTATGCGTAAAATCAACATCTGACTATAACATAATATTAAGATAATCTAACTAAGATTAAACCAAGATTAGAGATCGATTACGGTAGGGGTACTACATTCTCCCCCCCTAGGTTCCGACTTACTCCTGGAAGTCGTAAGGCTAGATGGAGAACATGTCGTACGCATCAGCCCTGAAACTCATTCAACAAAGATCAAATTGCACATAGAAATCTTTCCATAAATAATTGAAATATTATTGCAAATCCTTTACAAACGCCATTATCAATTGGCAAGATACATCTAAAACCATACATTCCTTAAAATATTCTAGGAATTATCCACAATCATAGCAGAGAAAACAGGAATTCTCTTCCATTCATTACACCAAATTAAAACATTACAAAGAGGTAAACAACAATTACCATAATCATCGACCAAAAATGACAATAAAACATGCCATCAAGGTCAATTTTCCTTTACCAATCCATTTTTATCATAAGATTTAATAACATAGAACTAGCTCAAAATATCAATTTCTACAGCCAAATTAGCTTTCATGAAATAAGAGCAACATAAATAACTCAATTGATTACACTTGCCAGGCATAAGAAAACCTTTCCAATGACTATGTCCCATAACATAGTGACAAGCTAACACAATTTACTCCATGATACAATTAATAACCATCCACATAACTGGAATGCATAACAGAAAAGGCCACATGTGAGCATGTCTAATGCTCGGTCAAAGATAACATGCACAATCAGCATCTCTATGCCTGATCTCAGAACCACAATATGATCATAAATATCCAATATCTCACTCAAAGGCTCGATGGTGCTAGGCACACCATAGCGGTGCTACCTTCCATACAAGACCTTTGTGAATATCCCTTTTTGTGCAAGGTGGTTAGCCTCCAAGAGATAGTCACCACACATAGGTAGGTAGTGGATACTAGCTGCATCACAGCCTCACATACCCCCTATCCTCACGGTTCCCTATATCAACTTCCTCGCACACACTCTACCAATTCCATATCATACGTCCTTGGAGAGGAATTTCACATTTCGACACAAGACCAGCATCCGAAAATAATAATGATAAACCAGTTTAGCCACCAAAGTATAGAAGAATAAAGATAATAAATCCTCAATTCCAACAGTAAGGCAAGAAAATAATCCGGAATCTCAACACCCAATCAAAAGTGCAAAAGATCACAAGCTCGTGGCCAAACCTTCAAAATCAAAGTAAAATAAACTGTTGATCCCCAAAGAAATATAAAGAATAGCACAACTGCACATAACATCACTGCGTGACTAATAGCTAGCCACCAATGAGGAAGGAAGGAACAACTGACTAGCTATTGCAGTAGCTCATCATGTGGTGCGACATAGTCACACTATCCACATGGCATGGCGGTGTGCACCTCGACATCACCCCGCATCACGTCATCACGTGGCATGGCAATACCCCAAGTGGAGAAAACACACAATGGACGTATCCCGCATGGTAGTGCACCTCGCGGAAAAAGCACGCGCAAGTCACATCCCGCATAGCGACGTATCTAGAAGGATACTCGCTGTAAGCCAGAGGTATACATGGCTAAGGTCTACCCACAAGTCTACCAACACTGGACAGTTGGCAACTTATGTAAGAACAATAACACGCCTCTCATGAAGACAAGGCAACAGATGCTCCAATAGAATCCAACAATATGCTCAAAAACTGTCATCTATATGCTCAAATAAAGGATAGGAATAAGGCTGGCACTCATGAACCTCGTAAATAGGTTCATCACAAGGGAAAGTATTGAGTACACCTTGATACAGTTTAGTAGTACAACTATATCATTCCTCGAAGTAGAGAAGCTAAGGTCGCTTCGCGTCGATATTACTCGTACGCCAATCCATACTATTCAAGGAACGGTTACTTCGAATACTACCCCTTAACATACCGAGTTAACCACAACCCGAGGTTTGGTACTCAGTAGGGAACAAATAAGCAACAACACATAAACAGTATGGTTTCCCATACTCATAAGCAACATATCCTCCATGGTTGATTACTTCACCAATCCATGGGCACATATAATAAGCACTGGTTTCTCACAATACACACAATTACACCAATACTGGTTTAGTCACATTTACTGGGAATACTTTTCAGTACGCTAACATCTATACAAGGAAGATTCCAATTATGCTTTCTACATAAATAACTGAATCAAGTTTACTCTAGATTCAAGTACTGAAATTATTAACAATTCACAATTACATAAGGAAATAACATCATTCCTATATCTTTCTCGAATCTCACTAAGCATTCATAATTAAATTACTAGCTAAGCAAACTCATTTCTAAAGCTTAAGACTTTCATCTATCACTTATGAAGCCAAAAAGCAACATACAATTTCACATGTTTTATAAACATTCTATTTCAATCAATGCACTCTTAATATCATTTCTAAAAAAAATCTTATGATTAGGCAAAGAGAAGGGAAAGAGAGTTTGATAGCCAAACTATTTCCTACAAAAACACAAGATCAATCAAGATCACGCTATAATATTAAATTTCTCACTATAAGCCTATCATTTCAATTACACGGTTTTCATTTCGCTACCGATTTAGAAGGATGACAAACAGCCTAACAAAAACATTTCCAATAATTATGGTTGCAACAAGCGGTTCTAGTCTTCCAAACCAAACAAAGATCAAGAGAAGCAATCTTTCGGAGAGCACATAAAACAATCTTTCAGGGAACACATTAATACTCTCTCGAAGCTACAATAACATGCCCTTTTTGATACTTCTTCTACAACTAAGCAGTTTCACATAATTCCACTATTCGCATAGCAATGCACCTTACTAAGGTAGGATTTAATCATGCTACTCCTACAAGATACACATGGAGAATTATTTAAACGTACACATACAGTTTTCTCCCATTCACCCAAAATAAATTTTCAAACCCATAGCCCTTTAATAATCTAAAAACATAGGCATCATAAAGCTCACACAAGGGTTCAAGAAATCACACTCCTTTCTCTTGCAACAAGAAACTCAAATCAAAGATAATTACACATATCCTAATCATTTTAATTTCCAGAAGAGAGAGAGGAATGGTGATGATCATTTAATTTTCTACAAAATAAGCATACAATAATTGCCATATAAGTCCTTCAAATGGACAACATTAAGCTAGATCATAATCTTAAACAAACATAATACGCACTTTCAGATTCAAGACAAGCACGGACCAATCCAAATGGGTTAGTCTAAAGAGTACAATGCTCAATAAGGGAAGGTACATACGACCCTCTTTCAAGATAAGAGTAATCGTAGACCAAGACATCAATAAGCAACAATGCACAAATAAGCACTCAAACACCAACATCAAGAAGGTGAAAACAAGGTGTGAACACACACGTTCCACACAAGCTAAGGTCTGCTCAATCACTCACATGCAAAAGGAGGACAAGCATACACATAAGGTCGATACACCTCACACCAATAGAGGGCACACGCGACACCAGAGATCCCAATGTTTGCAACATGGGCTCTGATACCAAATGTAATGCCCCGCCAGGAAACCCCGAAGGGATTAAGCCAACACATGACTAGAGAGCAAATTTTTTTTTTTTTTTAAAGTTACAACACATAAGATGCAACTAGATATCAAAGATTCAAATTACATAGCGGAAGACATCAACTAACTCCTAAAGAGTTTCCGAACGAGATTACTTAAATTTCACAATTCAATTAACTCACACAATTAGTTCCAATAAGCTGATTATTTAATCATGAGATGATTCCAATCAGGATAATTTCTTTCAAAAGATGGAAATATAAATCACAAGCAAAGATTCATCATTAAGATCCATTCATAATCATCATTCAGGCTTTTCATTTAAAATTACAAACCATACATCTAACATTCTAATACACTAGGATTTCATCATAACATAAGAGATCTTTCCAAGCATATTTAAATTCCTTAACGGCAACTGAGTATAATTCACTACTCTAAGATACATTCTTTCATATCCCAACTTATTGCATTACAAAAGACGATTGCATACTAGCATTTACGATAATCTCATCTAAACCACTTACGCATTCGATTAACATGGCATTCAAGAAAGAACTGCATATAAGCATTTATAGTTAATTCCATTTATCCACTTAGCCATTCTAACATAAGTTAATCATACATGATAAAGCTGAATAAAGGAAACATAATAGAATACAACACATAACACCATAATGATCTCGGAGTTCACCCCTAAAGGGCTACATCTTCGGGTCTGCTCAACTGCAAGACCCCTCTGATAATTAATAAGGTTAAGAATACAAGAGGTTACACCATACAATCCAGCCATCAAGGCGATACATAAACAATATACAAACGACCGCACCGGTCAATAATTACATAAACGATCCCTGAAAAGAACAGGATCCAGCTGAACATAATCAAAGCTAATACAAGAGTCCAGGAGAGCATCCACAAAACTGAGCCATCACCACCCAAGGTCTAACATGAAACCGACACTCACAAGGGCAGAGACAAAAGGATGACTCACAAAGGTACTCCTAACAGGACAAAACAACAACACACTAGCGAACGTAGGGACAAGTGTCATCACACAACCTGGTATGGATACCATGGCAAGTCTTCATAGGTCCCGGCCCCATACACTGGGTCACCCTGGCAACCTAATCCAAGCTTCCGGCCCATCCAAGCCTCGTGTGGACCCACACATCCTCTCGTGATGACAAGGATGGTAGTTTGCCATTTCAGGCCTTCCCACAGCATGTCGAGTCTATGATAGCACTCATCCCATGTGTGAGGCACATTATCTTATTTAGAGATTATTTTCTAATCTACTTAAAGCTTATCACTTATTAGACTCACTTTCGACGGGTTACCCAGCAGCCACTTTGGGCGTGGCCCCCAATCGAAAGCCACTTTCCCATACGACACTAGAACAAACTCAGACGAACTCAAAAACCAAGGAATAGGCATGGTCTGACGAATGGAGTTCAAGAAGAGAGAAACAATCATCAGGTTAAACACGACTCACACAACGAGGATATGACCAAATACGACACTACCACAATACAACAGTCAACTCGGAATCGAGGACTGAAACAGGTACCCCAAGTCAATCCATACGACAGGGTCCTACTAAACAAAGCAGCACATGCCATTTCATAATTAAAGGCGAATACAGAAATTAAACTCGCAAGGCAATAATCAGAAAAGACAATATTTCCTCAAATTGATTTAATCATTACAAGGCGATCAAGTTTTCTACAAGATCTAAAACAGATTACAGTTATCTACCTCAACTAGTGATAAGTTGTTCTTGGTTTTTCTAACTCCTAAGGTTCAAAGCATCGAACAGGCAAATTAAGCCATAATGAGTTTTTAAACCATTTCATAATAATAAAATTCAAACAACCGATATAATTATAAAAAGAGCGTCTAAAAGAAGATAATCATTTCCAAAAGCATATCGTTAAAATTTATAATGCCCAATGGTAAATATTTCACTATTTTTTTTTCAATTACTCAAAAGATATGTTCTAAAATAATATTAACAACATCAATTAGTAATTACATCGTATTTCAACGATCTTCCAATAACATATTATTCTCTATCTTGTTTTTAAACAATACTACCTTAATTAGCCAGATGCTCTAACTAGCTAGAAGGTAAGATATAAACTTATTAATCCAAGATTGGTCCAAAGAATAGCCAATTAATATTCGATGACGAAATTCTCAATTTTAGAACTTAATCAGAAAAGCGCATAAGCCACAAAATGAAATTGAATAATAATTAACTTATAACTTCCATTATAACATTAATTAATATCCAATTATCATTGTCAAGATCAATGCAACCTTAATCGTAATTAAGAACTAATTACACTTAACATTCAAATAATATTAACATATTATGAGCATTTTTTTTTTGAATGGGAAAAAAAATACATAAAACAAAAAAACCCATTTAATAAACTACATTTTACAACAAAGAAACACGCGTTTGAAAACGCGGCTAGGGCGGGCCGTGCCCTAACCCTAGCCGCAGGGTATGATCCGGGCGGCGGCGCCGCTGCGGTGCCCGCAGGTCCGCGGCGCCCTGCGGCCACCGCAGTGTGCCGCGGCCAAAACTTTAACACCAACGAGGGTTGGGGGGGTAAAACAAGAGCACGAGCGGGGAACGAAGGGGGTGCGAGCGGGAGAGAGGGGAGGAGGAGCGGGGGAGCTCCGCTCCCCACCTCCAATCCCAAAAAAAAACACAGGGTTTGGTTTAAACAATAAACAAAATACGCCCAGTCCAACAAACATAAAAAAAATACGTTTTAAATTTTAATTCGGACACACAGTCCGTTTAAAAAGATAAAAAAAAATGCACAGTCCGAGACAAACACCCACGCCCAGCTCGGCATAAAAAAAATAAATGTTTTCCTTTTCCTTTGAAAACACAGTTCGAAATGTCCGAAAAAACGCCACACCCACTGGGATTTCAAAAAATTTCGATTTACAGAATGAGCAAGTTCAAAAAAATATGTTTGGGCATCCTATATTTTGATGGGTATTCATTAATTCAAACACAAATGGTTTCCCCATACCCAAAACAGATGAAGAACATCAAAACCCAATTAAATTTGATCATATTTCTATTAAACCATTCTTAGCAAACCAGAAATTCTTTTGGCAACAAGAAAATAATTCAGAGTCCTACCTTCATTCGCAATGCTGGTAGAGATTACTGAAGAGCCCACCCTGCCAGATTCAGCAAACTGCCTCTTCTCCAAAACCCCCAAAAATCTTTCCAACCAAAATCTCCTCCAAAAATGTCCATCCTCTCCCATTTTCCCCAAATTGGGTTAAATGGAAGAGTTGACCCCAAAAAAATTCTATTTTTGGAATAAAAGTTTTTATTTAAAAATAATTCACAAAAATTAATTCTTTCTAACTAGCAACAAATTAACTTGCTTTATCAATTCCAAAATCGATTTCCTCAATTAATTGAAATTTAATCTTTCTAATTCCAGAATCCAACAGAAGGCAATTACGTCTATTGCGATAAAATATAAAGATTTCTTTTCAACAGCATATATAAAATGCATTAAATATTCCAAATCAATCATTAAATCAAATTTGCTTCCAATTTAAAATAGGCAATTCATTAACAACGAAAATTGCATAACGAATACCCGATTAATTTAATCCAATAATCTCCAATGCACAAACGCATAAATAATCAAGATAATTACTAAGGACTAATTAACCAATTAACCAAACACACCAGGCACGCAAATCGAGAAAGCCAACCAAACAGACGACTCGCAAACCCAAACAAAAAGGGAACACCGACGACGACTGACGATGCTCACTGGAGCACGACTAAGGTCACCTAGGGTCTTATGACCAGCTAATCCAACTCGAAGGATTAAAAAGGTACACTCAAACCTGCAATCCAGGTGAAGACGAACCTCGCACTCATGCGGTGTTGTACCTGAAATCTCCTGCAACCAAAGAACATACATGCATACATATATAATAACTTAATGAGAGCATTAGTCTGATACTAATATCACGAAATAGGAACACTGAATAACTTGCATATAGCTAGTGAGAAAATCACATCAATAGCTATGTGTAAAATCAACATCTGACTATAACATAATATTAAGATAATCTAACTAAGATTAAACCAAGATTAGAGATCGATTACGGTAGGGGTACTACAATATGCAATGGAATGCAAGATATAATGAGATGAAATGACGATCCATAGTGCTCTATTTTCATCATTGAGCTTTAAAATGTTGGAAGAGAATACAAGCATCTTGACATAATGATTCAAGATGACCTGAGTATTCCTTTCATGGATTTTGTATAGCAAGTTAATACAAACGACTTGATATAAGGATCAAGTTGACCAGAGTATTGCTTGCGGAACAGACAAGGATTATCTTCATTCATGCATGACTTGGATCATCTTCCTTGATCTTAGGCTGATCATATCCTGAGACAAGTGCATACCGTACTAAGAGATAAAAACCTTTATCCAGTTTGGATGAGGTAGGAGGAACCAAAGGAAGAGCATTGTACCTGCAAACAAACAGTGTATACATAAAGAATAAAGAATAAGGATCCTTGGTAATGGTTCATGCTCATATGGTTGAGGTATACGCTGTAGTCAGCAAGCCATAGTGATCTATGACTGCATTTGGCATAAGATCACGTAGCTTGGTGAACTTCCCACGTAGACACCATTAGTACATGCCCCATAACTTCATCGGAAATAATGCGCAAATGATACAAAACAATGCTGAAAAATCCTGATACAGATAAACGAATGATTGTACTCACAAACCAACCAAGTATTTGATAGCTTAACATAATTTTCTTGTCAAAGAAAACATCACTTTTGTCTTTGTTTTGGTAAGGAAAGATGCATCCTTGTTGAAGACAGTTTCTTGAGTGTTGATGTTGGTTGTGTGGTTTGATTGATAAATGGTCATTGTGTGAGTATTATGTCAATGTTTGTTTTGTATCTATGCGGATGAGTATGTACAAAATGTTGCCATGTTTTTGTGTGATTTTTCAATGGTTTTTCGATGTTTTTGGATTTTGAATTGTTTTGAATGTTTTTGGATTTTGTGAGACGTTTTTGAATGTTTTTGGATTTTGTGAAACGTTTTTGAATGTTTTTGGATTTTGTGAGACATTTTTGAATGTTTTTGGATTTTTTGAAGATTGTTTGAATGAAGAACTTAATGAATCATAAGACAATGTAGAATCCACTTCCATCAATAGGTTAAGGGCATTGCCCCCAGTTCAGACATGACTATGAAAAAGCGGGATGCAAGATGCATGGAGTACTTTCTTAATTGCAGATAAATAACAAGCCATGGTTTTGGACGGATGGATGTATGTATGAAGTAGATGTGATCGCAACAAGTCTGAAAGACAATGGAGCCATAGCCTTCACGAGTGGCACCTGTTTGCTAGGTTTTCACCATCGTACTTACCCAAGGTGCCACCGGAGTGGTTGTTCACCATTTGGATGCACGATTTTTCTTTACTTTTTTGAATGTTTTTTGTATTTTCTTCAGGACATTTTTCTGGATGTTTTTGGTATTTTCTGGTATGTAGGGGAGCCTGATGCTCTGGACACCTTAGGTATAAAACCATTTTAGGTGCATGTTGTTGATTGGATTTGCAAAGTGGACAAGGTTAGTCTAAGATAAACAACACAAGACACACAAGAAAATCGTTAGTGTTATTCAATCAAAGACTAATCTAAACAGGCATATCAAGAGAGACACTAAAATCATGCTAATATATCTAACTAATGAAACAAAGATAATGAGGCATCTCCAAATGCCTCTTAGCATGTTCTTAGCTCCTTCTCCCTTGTTCCTCTCCTCTCCAAGTTCCAAAATAGTGTAGCTCTTAGCAGCTTTTTGCACTATGGATGCTTATGGAGGATTGAGATTGTAGTATTGTGCTCCAAATATGAAATGAAAAGCTAATACTATGCTATTGATGCTAAAATGATTGATTTTATCCAAAATGACAAGATATTAGTTAATTATGCTAAAATGCTCTCTTAAAATGCTTATAGCTTAAATGTATACAAGTTTTCAGGATCTGGATTATGAAGAAATGGGCTCTATTTATAGGAAAAATGGAGCAATGAATGGTTGAGATTGAGTAATCTCAACAAGGGTCAGGATTGAATGATTTCAAATCCATGTGAGGGCTTTCAACCCAATCCCAAGATGACAAGTGTCAATGTGAGATAGGTTGAGAGGGGAGGGAATAAGCATTAAATGTTTGATATGACTTTGAGATTTAGAGTCAAGGTTAGTTGAATGAATAAACTCTTTATTCAAAGAATAAAGCTTTTATCCAATGGATAAAGTTTTGTGCAAATGTGAAATGGATGAATATGGTCAAAACAATAAATGTTTGGGGGGACAAGTTTGAAATAACCATAAATGGTTATGTAAGAGCCATAAATGGTCATGTAAGAGCCATTAGTGGTCTTGGAGGACTTTGGGGGTTAATTTGTTTGAACACACAAAGCATTAAATGCTTTTCAAAGACTTTGGAGTATTTGAGAAGTGACTCCATTTTGCTTAGGAATGTGACAATAATTAGGGGATGGATTAGGTTAATTAGGAAGGGGTTAGAAGAATCTAGAAGGGGATTAGATTTTGCAAGTGGATTTGGTGGGTGAGGAAAAATAGGATTTTATTAAAATAAAATTAGTTTATTTCAATAAATGTGTGCAAGTTGCATTTGTAGGAAAATGCAAGTGGGGCGGGGGGGGGGGGGGGGGGGGGTGAATGATTTAAATAAATGTTAAATTTAATTTATTTAAAAGAGGAACAGGGGGATTTCATTAAATAAATAGATTTTATTTATTTAATTGATTTGAATTTGATTTAATGAATTAATTAAAATAAATTGAATAATTTATTTAATTAATAGAAGAATGTTTGGGGATGAATTAATTAAATATTAATTTAATTAACTAGTGGCTAGTGCATTTTTAATCAAATAAATAGCGAATATTTATTTAATTAAGCTGGACAGATTTGTGTGACTACATTTGCCCCTCTTTGAGACGGTGCAGTTTATCGCGTCGTTTTAAAGAAAGAAAAACTGGTGTGAAGAAAATGCCCCATAAAATGTTAATTTGATGGGTGGTATGCCCCCTCGAGAGATGGGCCGAAAAATTTCAAAAAATCGGGCGATCTCTCGAAAAAGAATGAGAAGTGGAGGGGAGGTAGAATAGAAGAAATTAGCAACAACGGTAAAAGAATGGAAGAAAAACAGAGTGAATACGGAGAAACAACAAGCCAGCGAGTACCCTGAGGTCATGCAAGAGATACATAGTAGATGTAGTGTGGGGTTTGGATTGATGCTATACAATTGATCAAAATTGGTTGGACAATCTGGTGCAATCGGTTTAATTGCCCCGGTCAAGTCAAAGCGTGACAGTTGATGTCCGTTGGTCGCTTGGACATGATAAAGTCTGAATAAGTGAATCAAAGTGACCTGATGTGACTTAGACAATTGATGTAATTGCCCGATGAAGTCAAGGTATATGAAGCAAAATACTCGTTGAGACGTAGACAATTGATGTAATTGTCCGATGTGATTGTGTTTGATTGGTTGATCAATTGATAGTGTGTGCGTGTGAATGATGGTTGTGGGGAATCATGGCAGCCCCGTTGAGACTAGGTCATTATGATAAATACCTGATGTAGTCTAGGATTACCATAATCGATTACCTGTTGAGACCCGAAGATACTTGATCAGAGTATCTATTGATAGTCTAGGTATGTGTGAGTTGATGTACTTGTGCAGATAGAGTAACTTGCTTGGCTTATTGGATGACTTAGCATAGGAAACACAATCCCTCCTATTTAGAGATGGATGGTGATGAACGTGGCTTGATTCGGTTGATTAAGAAATGATGTAGGGTATGTGATGTTGATTATCGAGATGGGGAGGGTGGGGGAGTTCGATGTTAGATAGAAGAAATGGAGGACCTATGGCTCATTCCTATGGAAGAAGAGGAAAATAGAGTATGCATTATTATGACTATGTATGCATGATATGCAGCTATTATGAATGTATGGATGGGTGGAATGCAACGAAATGCAATATATACATATGAGATGAGATGATGATCCATAGTGCTCTATTTTCATCATTGAGCTTTAAAATGTTGGAAGAGAATACAAGCATCTTGACATAATGATTCAAGATGACCTGAGTATTCCTTACATGGATTTTATATAGCAAGTTAATACAAATGACTTGATATAAGGGTCAAGTCGACCAGAGTATTACTTGTGGAACAAACAAGGATTATCTTCGTTCATGCATGACTTGGATCGTCCTCCTTGATCTTAGGCTGATCATATCCTGAGACAAGTGCATACCGTACTAAGAGATAAAAACCTTTATCCAGTTTGGATGAGGTAGGAGGAACCAAAGGAAGAGCATTGTACCTGCAAACAAATAGTATATACATAAAGAATAAAGAATAAGGATCCTTGGTAATGGTTCATGCTCATATGGTCGAGGTATACGTTGTAGTCAGCAAGCCGTAATGATCTATGATTGTATTTTTTCCTATGATCACGTAACTTAGTGAACTTCCCACGTAGACACCATTAGTACATGCCCTAGAACTTCATCGGAAATAATGCACAAACAATACAAAACAATGCTGAAAGATCCTGATATAGATAAACGAATGATTGTACTCACAAATCAACCAAGTATTTGATAGCTTAACATAATTTTCTTGTCAAAGAAAACATCACTTTTGTCTTTGTTTTGGTAAGGAAGGATGCATCCTTGTTGAAGACAGTTTCTGAGTGTTGATGTGGATTGTGTGGTCGATTGGTAAATGGTCATCGTGTGAGTATTTTTTCAATGCTTGTTTTGGTATCTACATGGATGAGTATGTACAAAGTGTTGCCATGTTTTTGTGTGATTTTTCAATGGTTTGTCGATGTTTTTGGATTTTGAATTGTTTTGAATGTTTTTGGTATTTTGTGAGATATTTTCCAATGTTTTTGGTATTTTGATGATTGCTTGAATGAAGAACTTAATGAATCATAAGACAATGTAGAATCCACTTCCATCAATAGGTTAAGGGCATTGCCCCCAGTTTTAGACATGACTTATGAAAAAGCGGGATGCAAGATGTATGGAGTACTATCATCATTACAGATGAATAACAAGCCATGGTTTTTGGATGGATGGATGTGTGTATGAAGTAGATGTGATCGCAACAAGTCTGAAAGACAATGGAGCCATAGCCTTTACGAGTGGCGCCTATTTGCCAGGTTTTCACCATCATACTTACCCAAGGTGCCACCGAAGTGGTTGTTCACCATTTGGATGCATGATTTTTCTTTACTTTTTTTAATGTTTTTGTATTTTCTTCAGGACATTTTTCTGAATGTTTTTGGTATTTTCTGGTATGCAGGGGAGCCTGATGCTCTGTACACCTTAGGTATAAAACCGTTTGAGGTGCATGTTGTTGATTGGATCTACAAGCGGTTCTCCTTCTGATGTAGCCAACTGATATGCCCCGGACCCAAACACAGTAGTGACAACATATGGGCCCAGCCAGTTTGATTCAAACTTGCCCTGATGTTCTTTGTTTGGTTGGTTGCGAGGATTCTCTCGTAGAACAAGATCACCTACCTCAAATGTACAAGGTCTAACTCGGTGATTGTAGCTTCTGCTCATGCGTTGTTGATAGGCTTTGAGGTGGTTGTATGTAGCTTGTCGTTTCTCATCAAGTAATTCTAAGTCTTGGAGGTGTGAGACTCTATATGCTTCATCATCGATGAGATTGTGCAAGGAAACCCGTAATGATGGTATCTCGACCTCAATAGGCAAGATAGCTTCTGCACCATAGACCAACGAATAAGGAGTTGCACCTGTAGGGGTTCGAATGCTAGTTCGATATGCCCATAGCACTGGATTTAGTTGAACATGCCAATCACGACCGGCATCATTGACTGTCTTCTTGAGGATTCTTAATATGTTCTTATTGGATGCTTCGGCCTAACCATTGCCTTGTGGGTAATAGGGAGTGGAAAAGCAGTGTTGGATATGAAATTTCTCACAAAGTTCACGAACATCCTGATTTTTGAAAGGAAGACCGTTATCTGTGATGATGGACATGGGTACACCATACCGACAGATGATGTAGTTGAGGATAAATGAGGTGATTTGCTTGTCGGTGACTTGGGTAAGTGGAATAGCTTCGATCCACTTTGTGAAATATTTGGTGGCGGTAATAATGAATTTATGGCCATTGGATGAAGATGGATGAATCTTACCCACAAGGTCAAGGCCCCATTGACAAAAAGGCCATGGTGTTGTGAGGTTGCAGTTCCTGGGCTGGTGCATGTATCAGGTCACCATAAACTTGACATTTCTTGCATTTTCTGACAAAGTAGTAGGAATCTTTTTCCATAGATGGCCAATAGTATCCATTGCACAGGAGTTTCTTGGCGAGTGATGGACCACTTGAATGAGTCCCGCAAATTCCCTCATGGACTTCTTCCAAAGCCTTTGTTATCTCACCTTGTTCTAGACATCGAAGGAGAGTACCATCAAGACCGCGGTGGTATAGGGTTTCGGCAATAATGGTATATCGAGCAGTTTGGCGAATGAAGGTTTTACGTTGGTTATTCGATTGGTTGGGAGGAAGGGTGTGATGGTGGAGATAGGTGTAGAATTCACCATACCATGGGGATTCAGAACTGACAAGGTGACATATCATTTTAGATTCGGGGATATCATAAGCGGGAATCCAAAGTTGTTCGACCAAGAACTCGTAGTGTGTTGAATTCTGTGGAAGATCTAGGAGAGATGCAATGGTGGCCATAGTGTCAGCAGCTCGATTCTGATCTCTGGGTATCTGCTCAAAGGTAATTGTAGTAAATGATGTCTTTAGAGTGTCCACCATTTGCTTACATGGCATGAGTTTATCATCCTTGGTCTGATATTCATCAGTTGCTTGTCGAATGACCAGTTGTGAGTCGCCATATACTTGTAGTTCTTGTAATTTCCATTGTACGGCTAACCTGAGTCTTGTGATCAAGGCCTCATATTCTGCTATGTTGTTTGTGCATGGAAATGTGAGCCTGTAAGACTTCGAGATGCTATCACCTTGAGGTGTGATAAACAGAATGCCTGCCCCCGAGCCATGCCTAGTGTACGAACCATCAAAGTATAATTTCCATGGTTGTGTTGTTGTGATCATGAATATCTCTTCGTCTGGAAAATTGGAAATGAGAGGTGCATCGGCCAACTGATCTGCAATAACCTGCCCTTTGATAGCTTTACAGTCTACATACTCGATGTCAAATTCACTTAAAATCATTATCCATTTGGCCAATCGGCCTGTCAATGCTGCTTTGCTGAGTAAATACTTGAGTGGATCAATCTTTGCAATGAGTTGTACTTTGTGTGTTAATAGATAGTGCCTCAGTTTAGTGGCTGCTAAGATTACTGCTAGGCAAGCTCGCTCAATAGGTGTGTAATTGAGTTCATAGCCCACCAGTGTGCAAGAGATGTGGTAAACAGCAACTCTTTTCCTTCTGCATTATGTTGTGCCAGTAGTACACCCAATGTTGTACTTGTTGCTGAGATATAGAGTAACAACGGTCTACTTGGATCTGGTGGTATCAACAATGGTGGATTCATGAGATAGTCTTTAAGCATCTGAAATGCTTGCTGGCATCGGGCATCCCACTGAAAGTGGATGTTCTTGTGTAGCAGGTGTGTAAATGGGTGACACTTATCAGCCAATTGTACAATGAATCTTCGAATGGATTGAAGTCGCCCTTGTAATGTCCTTAGCTGACTGATATTCTTTGGTGGTGGCATATCCATGATTGCTTTTACCTTTGCTGGGTCGACCTCAATACCTTTGCTTGAGACAATGTATCCTAGAAGCTTCCCGGAGGTCACTCCAAAGACACATTTCTTTGGGTTGAGTCGAACATGGTATTGTTCCAGTCTATCAAAGATTTTATCTAAGATGTGGAGATGCCCTTCTCTGGTGAGTGATTTTGCTAGTAAGTCATCCACATAATCTTCCATCATAGTATGCATCATGTCATGGAAGATGGTGGTCATTGCTCTTTGATAGGTTGCTCCTGCATTCTTGAGACCAAAAGGCATTACATTCCAGCAATATGTGCCCCATGGACATGTGAAGGTTGTCTTATGTTGATCTTTTGGTGCGATCTTTATCTGATTGTATCCTGAAAAGCCATCCATGAGTGAAAGCATGGCATGTCCTGCTGTCAGATCCACTATGATGTCGATATTTAGTAGGGGGAAGTCATCCTTAGGACAGGCCTTATTCAAATCTCTGAAGTCAGTACAAATGTGGATGCCCCCTTTTGGTTTGCCGACAGGCACAATGTTGGAGATCCATTCTACATAATCAATTGGTCTAATGAAACCAACATCTAGGAGTTTCTTGAGTTCTGTTTTGACTAGTACTGCAATTTGAGGATGCATCTTACGAAGCTTCTGCTTGACAGGTTTGGGTCCTTCTGCTATGGTGAGGTGATGCATGACTAAATCAAGATCAAGCCCAGGCATGTCTACATATGACCATGCAAAGTTGATCTGACGCTTCTGGAAGAACTCTATAAATTTAGGTTGTTCCTCTGGAGTGAGAAGAGATGCTAGATGTATGAGATGAAGATTTTCAAGAGTCCCCACATTGTATTCTTTGGTTTCCTCGATGAGAATCGTTGATCGTTCCTGTTGTGTACTAGCAGAGAGAATGTTAAACCCTTCATCCTCAGGCGCCTCAGAGAGGTTTTCACCATTGGATACGCTCTTTCTTTTTACTTTTGTCGGATCAAACAGTGCCACAGTGTGGTTTTCACTGGAAGATCCATGTTTGATTGTTATATTTTTGCAACTGAAAGGTTTGGCATCCGCCCTGAAGTATGCTACGCTATTAAGTTCAATGGCGAATCCAGCTTTGTGATCCCCGCTTGGTAGGTTATCCCTTAATTCCAAAAAGTCAATGATGGCCTCATCGTTTTGGAAAAAGTCAAGGCATGGGAAATTTGGTTGGTTCCATTCGATGAGTTCAGGGTGGATAATGGGCATTATTTCATCAATTAGGTAAGTGCGCTAGATGTATCAGTGAGGGTTAAGACGTTATGGTGAAGGTCGTTGATGGTACTCTCCCTGTCAGAATCAGGCGTAGGATGAGACGTAGGGTCTGTGGAAGATGTTTCCAGTTTAGGAACCCAAGTGGTCTTTATCTGTGCTTCTCCATAAACAGGGATGTCTTTGCGTGGTGGAGGTGGTGATGTGTCTTCCTCATCTGAAGTGTTAAGCTGTATAGAATCAAATTCCCACTCATGTGAGTCGGTCTCTGAGTCACTTTCCAGCATCTGATTACTATACCATATTGGGATGTCCTTTGAGTTAAACACTGCAGGTGTGATTGGTTGATGTACCTTTGTAGTGATTGGTGTTGCAGGAAGGTTGATGGGGTTTAAAGAATCTGATACGAGAAGTATCGGTAATAATGACTCAGTGGTTTCTGCTGAAACTGCTGGTGCCATAGATGCTGTTGCGGGTTTCAATACAGTTGTTGCTGCTAATGGTGCTGCTGAGGGGATTACGGGTTCATTTGGTGGAATGAATGGAATTGGTGATGGTTGCGTTGGGGTTGTGAGCCTCGATGGGGCAGTTGGGATGGTGCTTGAGGCTGCTTTAATGATGAAAGGTGTCCCTTTTGCCGTAGGTGGACAAAATGGTTTGTTGGGTTTTCCTTTGAATCTGAGTTTAGGAAAGACCTCTTTTTCAAAGCCGAGGCCTGTATTACCTTTGGGCTTTAATTCTAGTAGCAGAGGTTCATGTCGTCCTTGTTTGCAATATCCCAAAGCACTCTAACCATCATACCCCATTCTTTGCATAATGAGGAGACCTTTGCCATACTGATCCGTAGGAAGTTTAACTTGCGGTATATCAGTGGTGATGGGATCTTTATAGATCCAGTCCGCTAAGTCCTCATCTTGGATTTCTTCTTCTTGACTCTTTCCAAGGATGAATGGCATCAAAGCACATGCTGGCATGATTAGTGGTTGCTGGAGTATCTGTTGTGGTTTACCATGTGTTCTAGGAGAAGTGGGCATTTGTCCCACACAAAAGAGTTGACTCGAGTTGTATTCCCCAGGACCTTCCTCTGCTATCTTCATCTTAAGCTTTTCTTGCTTGGGTATAGTGGTGTTCGAACTGGCAAGAGTAGCGGGACTTATATATGATGTGGAAGAAATGGCTTCTCTATTATTAGGAACGGTAATCTCTGGTTGATGGCTGATATTATGGCAATATGCAAAGGGATTTGCATCGCCCAGGATTGTGATCTCTACACCGTTATGTGGGAACTTGATACATTGATGGTAGGTAGATGGAACGGCTTGCATGGCATGTATCCAAGGTCTCCCTAACAATAGATTATATGGCAGAGGAAGGTCCAGAACCTGTCAGATGATGTATTTTACCACAGGGCCTACTCGAATTGGTAGTACCACAGCTCCTTTGGATGAACACTCTGCATCGTCATAGGCTTTGATTGTGATCTTCTTACGAGGATCCACTGATTCTACTGCATATCCCAATGCTGTGACCACCTGTAGTGTACAAATATTCAGGCCTGCTCCATTATCGATCAAGACTCGCTTGATCCTATGCTGGTTGATAAAGCCTTCAATGTGTAGCGAGGCATTATGAGGTTGCTAGAAGGAAGAGTTGTCACTTTCGGAAAAAGTGAGACAAGGTGATGACTTTAGACTTCCAACCATGGCTTGAAATTGGTCTGTATTCAGATTTGCAGGGACTGACGCTTCTTGGAGTGCTTGATCCAAGATTGTTTTATGAGATGGCGATAGACGCAATAGCTCTAAAATGGATATAAGTGCAGGCGTTTTATCTAATTGTTCCACAAGATTGTACTTCTTTGGGATGGAGGTGGTGCCTTGTGGAGCTGTTTTTATGGTGACCTTGCCGCGACGTGTAACAACATTGCAATTTGAGTTGGGATTTTTGAAGGTTATGGTTGCAACTTGTTCACTGGCATCATACAGATGATTTACAGTGTAATTATACGCAGCCTGCGTATAATCAGTGGTATCAGTGCCTCGCCGGGAAGTGGAAGGACCCCTTTGATCTTGTGATGGAAGTGGATTTTTGAACATCAGATGATCATTATTTGTTGTTTTTGGGTCATGTCCTTCTATTTCAATTTCTCCTCGGTCAATAAGATCCTGAATAAGATCTTTTAATTGGTGACAATTACTTGTCTTGTGTCCTCTTCCTTGATGGAATTCACAGTGTTCAGTATCTCTCCACCATGCCGGTTTGACCTGAGGCTCATAGTTTGATAGTTTAGGTAGAGTGACCAAATTTTGAGAAATGAGTTGTCGCAATACCGTTTCAATGGGTTCCCCTAAGGGAGTGTAAGTTCGTTTCTGTTTTTGCTGACGAGGTCTAGGTTCATCATGAGATGTGATGTGACCTTGATTGGAAGGAATATTTGTGTTATTCTGAGGTGGAGGATTCTATCCTACAAACCGAACCATAGGTTGTGCATTTTGGATAGTCCAGGCATCCACAACCCCATCATTGACGATATTCTTGTTTTTATTCCAGAAGCTTGGTTTATCGCTATTGAAGTGTGGGCGAGGACCATCTTTTGGTTCATTAAAGATTTTGATGAGTCCTTTCTTGATGAGTGCCCTTTCACATTTCAAACCCTTGGTGATCATATCATTAAAAGAGTCTGTGTCTTTTACATCCAGGTGAAATTCCATTTCTTCGTTTAAGTTGGAAATGAATATTTCCACTAGTTCTTGTTCAGGTAACTGAAGAGAACGTCTGCTAGACATTTGATGCCATCGTTGCAGGAATACTAAGAATAGTTCACCTGGTTTTTGTTTGGTGTTGCACAGATTAGCCATGGTAATGTCGCGTTCAATGTTATGAGAATAATGAGCTAGGAACTTCTGGATGAGTTCCTCAAATGTTCTAATGCCTCCTGGTAGTCAGAAAAACCATGATGTGGTTGTTCCTCCCAAGCTTTGGGGAAAAAGGCACATTAGGTAGGTGTCTTCATATGCCACTTCGAGGCAAGCGGAATGAAATTCTCTGACATGATCACGGGGATCTCCCTTTCCTCTATATTTTTCAAATTTGGGTGTTTCGAATCCTCGGGGAAAGGGTGGCATATAAAGATTCCTATCAAAAGGATAGGGACATATCTCATTGAGTCAGAATTGGTTAGTTTTGACACCACTATGAAGTTGTTGTGCGAGATTCTTGACTTGTTGCCGCAACATCTCCATTTCAGTTGGAGGAGGAGGTGGTGGGTTGCCTCGAGGAATGTTATATCTGATGGAATCTCTACCTCTTTCCTCTTCATGGCGACTTTGTCTTTCTGATGCGTGTCTTAATTGGGCAAGATCAAAGTCAGAGGGGAGTTTGGCTCCTTCTTGAGCAAGTTTTAAGAAGTGAGCATCCGCATTGCTCCTGAGTATTTCGTCAAACAGTCTATTAAAGAGAGGGTTATGTTGAGCCCTTTCTATTGTTGCAGGAGTAGGAGTACTTGGGTTTTCATCATTTGCATTTCCTCCAAGTGCTTCTTGAAATTCATTGAGGTTTTCCTCTTCTTCTTCTTCTATTTCTATTTCTCGTTGCCTTGACTGTGATTGAGTTTGAGCCATTTTGTTTATGAGTCTTTGTTGAAGTTGAGTGAAATGATGATGAGTTTTTGATGAAATGAGAGATTGATGATTGGTGAATTGTGTTGCATGTGGATCTCTAGCACTTTTAAGGTAGATGTAACCGAAATTCCTTCTTTGAATTGCTTGCTTGTTTTGATAAGATTTTGATGTGATAAGGTGTAGAGAAATCTAAGATGTGTTATAGATTTAACTACCTAGTAATGAGAGGATTCACTCATGAACTAGTTTTAACCTGCGTAGATGTGTCTCTTAGGATGAGCTTATCCTAGATGTAGAAACAATCTAAAAAGTGATGTGAAGTGTTTGATTCAAGCAATATCTAAAAGAGAACTTTGGGACAAGAACCTCTTAATGTTTTGAGAGTTTGGAATGAATTGATGATGAAGTGATGATGTATGAATAAGATGATGGATGAAATGTTTTCAACTTCAATAAAAACTTTGTGTCATAAATGGAACAAATTCTACCTCTTCCCTTTCGGGCGTTGGTGGCACTTCTTGAGCTGTGTTGTATGTGATACAGATGTTTGGGAAAAAGTTGGGATTAATCTTACCTCCTTGGTTTTTGTGATAACTCAGAGCTCTATATTGCATAAAAGCTCTGCGGTTCAATGATTCTGAATCAAATTCGTTTGTTTTGCCTTGAAGGTAGAGACGCATGTGACGCAGAAAAACTCTATGGGAGACAAAGATTTGTCTATTGATATAGAAGAATTTCCTCCTTTTGATCAAAGCCTTTGAGCTTAATGGTCTTCTTTGCAAGTTGATATTCTGATGACGCTTCTTCTTTCGCAAGATGTGAAGAATGGTCATAAATTTTGACTCTTTGTTGTTTGCACTTTGTTTTTGATGTGCTTGTTCATTTTGAAAAATGTTTGGTTGGATGAATACTTTTGTTTTTCTTTTGGGAAGTGATTT